>NC_085841.1:228253608-228273608 GCF_035594765.1 Anolis carolinensis
GCATATAGATTTATTAATGCTTTTAATCAGTTCTGGCAAAATTAATTTTGCTCTGATTGCTTACATTGGAATTTGCATATACTTAGTGAAAGTAATTTATTTTTTATGGATTTCTTTTTTTTATTATTTAAAATAGGGCATATGGCCCTTCAGCTACAAAACTTTGCTGATTTGTTATCTGGAATACCTAAGCATTTAGGAAAGGCAGGTTTTTAAGAGTTTCCAGATCAGAGTCCTGTGATTTATTTCCAATGTCTGTGATGAAACATTCATTGTTGTGATATCAACATCGCACATTCCACCCCCCTTCCCGCCCCTTGTATATACCTTTGTGGACTGTGCAGTTGTTGATTTTTCCCTCCCATTTTATCTCAACTTTTGATGCAAGAAGGAAATAAATGATAAAAATATTACATTTGTGTTCCCCAAAAGTAGCACAAGCATTCAAGGGAGTCACAAAGTGTAGATATTGTAAATTTCCCTGGAGATGTAGATTCTGATACTGCACTACATATCAGAGAAGGAGCTGGGGGGGGGGGGGAGAGAAAAATGAATTTGATATTTGTTATACTAAAACTTGTTTTATACTGATCGTTTTTCACCCACAAGAAAATTCTTAAGGAGTTAAAATGAAACTGGTCCCAATCAGAAATGTTTCCCTAAATAGCCATTAACAATGAATATGAATTGAGAGAGAGAGGGAGAGGTTGTGCTGAGTTATATTAATGATATCAACATCCCAGATCCACTTTCTAAAGAGAGGTGTAAACATACACTATGAATTAGAGTTACACACAATCTCTGTTTTCAAAAAAAAAAAAAAAAAAAAGAATAGAAGGCAGTAATTGGATTCCTGTTTTGTGAAAATAGTATACTATAAGTTGCTGCTTTGTTGTAGTTTATTTTCCCTGGTTTTGCACTATCGCAGTGATCTTGCAGATTTGAGAGGAGACATGATGGCCATGTATAAATATGTGAGGGGAAGTCATAGGAGGGAGCAAGCATGTTTTCTGCTGCCCTGGCGACTAGGACACGGAACAACGTCTTCAAACTACAGGAAAGGAGAGTCCACCTGAACATTAGGAAGAACTTCCTCATTGTGAGAACTGTTCAGCAGTGGAACTCTCTGCTCCAGAGTGTGGAGGCTCTTTCTTTGGAGGTTTTTAAGCAGAGGCTGGATGGCCATCTGTCGGGGGTGCTCTGAATGCGATTTTCCTGTTTCTTGGCGGGGGGTTGGACTGGATGGCTCATGAGGTCTCTTCCAACTTTATGATTATTTTCTTGGCAACTTCAAACTCACAACAACAGTGTGCCTTAATTACAGAGACCTTCCTGCAATAATTTTCATGGTTCAATTGTTGGAATTGTTTGTCTCAATTTTGTACAAATTTTGCAAAAAGCACAAACATTAATGTCGGGAGCTGTTGCGATGGTTTATGTCTACACACAAAAGGTTTCAGTGGGCAAACAGAAGTTGCTGCACATGTTATCTACCCAAGGAAGGTAGTTGTGCAACTTTCCTTCTCATCAAGGATGAATCCAACCATTTGAAAACAAACATGAAGGCCCTTATCACCTACGAATCCCTTTACATTCCACTGTATCTTCATTGCAATGGAGTTCCTGTACTCTGTGCTCAGAGCTGTTTGATAAGTGTTCACAGGCTGTGTAAACTACTGAATAACAACTTTAACTGAGCAAAAGGGTTTCCTTAAAATATCTTTCAGTATCACATTGTGCAGCATTATACTGTCCTGAGAGATAATGCGTTATCAATATTTCATAAGATAATTTCAACCAGGGAAAGGACAAAACTGCTAGTTGCCTTCAAAGTATTCTTGTTCTCGCTGTTGTTGTTTAAGGTCTAGGCCATAGATCATGGGGCTGTCAGCAAACAGATAATCTTGATGACTAAACCATAGCCGACAGAAGAAGGGGGAAAGTGCCCAATGCCTATAACAAGAAACATTTAAGGAGTCCTTGGTTCGTGAGTAAAAACTACCAAAATTAGTGATGATCTTTGAAACTTATGGTATTTCAGAATTGCAAACCGATGGCGTTTTAGCATAATTAACAGAACTTCTCGATGGTTGTGTGGTTGACATAATACCTTCCTTTTCCTTTCATGAATGCAATTGTTTAAGTTCTTAACAAACCACCATGGTTGCTTTATTAAGGCAGCACGCACAGAACAAACAATTGAGGAGATGTCCCAAATATGCATACCTTTGGGCTACCAGTGATGATTGGAATTGCTTAGAGTTTGTGGCACTATTTAATTGAGTAATATTGATATAAATAGTGTGGTGTGGCTTGAGTACAACTACCAGTCAGCTTGAAAAGAAGCCAGCAGGGATGCCGCTACAGGAGTGGGAGGCGGAGACAGTAATGAAGGCAGTGATCCCATAAAAAATTCTTTTTCACTGAATGAAATTTTCTTTCATTCCCTAAATGTCTAGCATTTCAGAGCGTGTGACATTGAATATCGTTCACACCTAGAATTTGTGTGTCTGCTCTGTTTGTGTTCTCTTGGTAACATGGCCTGCCCTTTTTCTTTGGATGCCTTAACTATATTTCTGAAAATGTTGAAGTTGCCTCAGTGCCTAAATACCCTAAAGTAGTGGTTCTCAACCTGGGGTCCCCAGATGTTTTGGCCTTCAATTCCCAGAAATCCTAACATCTGGTAAACTGGCTGGGATTTCTGGGAGTTGTAGACCAAAAAAATCTGGGGACCCCAGGTTGAGAACCACTGCTCTAAAGGCACCGGATCCTGTTTGATCTTTGAAGCTAAATGGGTCAGCTCTGGTTAGAACTTGGATGGAAGACCACCAGTGGCTACCAAATGCTGTAAGCTATATTTCAGAGGAAGGAACTGGCAAAACCACCTCAAAGGATTTGCATGTCTGGAAAATCCTATGAGATACATGGGATCACCGTAGGTTGAGAGGCAACTTGAAGGCACACAAGGCAGTAAAGGCTCCATATCCTGTCTGATCTTGGAAGCTAAGCAGGGTCAGTTCAGTAGGGAGACCACCATGTGCCATAGTTTATAATTCAGAGGAAGGAAATAGAAAAACCACTTGTCAGTATTCCTAAGAAACCCATATGAAAATCATGGGTTGTTTTATGTCAACAAGGAACTTGAAGGCACTCACAGACACAATGCTATAAATTTGGGGACTGAATCAAATTTAATAGGAGGGATTTTTTATTTGAGTGGTGAACAACATCCTGATTTTGCTCTCACTGTAGCCACAACCTTATTCCCCAAAACATTGTCCGCATTGGGAGGCATGGAGAAGATGGCCCACAATATTTGAGAGTTGTTCAGATATATTGGGTCACTTTCAATCACTATGTAAGTAAAGGCCAGCAGAAGCAAAAGAAGCAATTTTTACCTTTTTCTCTTCCCTGGCTTCCCCACCCAAACTCAAAACACTGACCTGCTTTTGAACAGGCCCGTCTGATAAGGAGTTTTTGGTGCTCAGACAGAGACCTATCAGTGTCAATGGGATTGTTACAGTTATGTATGTACATAACTTAGCTTGAATAGATTGGCAGTTGGAATGTGCTGCTCAAACACTGCTTCAGCGGTGGAAAAGGGAAAGTTTTAAAATTATCTGCTACTGTTGGAATGTGCTGAGACCCTATAATGTGTCTTGTCCCTCTCCCTCTCTCTCAAACACACATGCAGTTTATAATTATTGCAAGAAGGCTAAAATTAGGGAGGCCACAAAGCATTATGGACTACCTGGAACTTTAAGGCTGGTTTCAAATAAACAGGGAAGAAAAGAGCTTGTACAAAGAGATACAATTGGAATAAAGTTAAGAAGTGGGAAAATATTTGCAAATTTGCTGTTTGCAAATTAAAAGGTAGAGCAGTCTGATCCAGTAGTAATCTTTACTACTTCATTTTCCTCAAGTTTACTTGCCTAATATTCCTGCAACTTTAAATTCTCTCCCTTTGTATTGCATATAATATTGTTATTCGTCTATCGATTCTTAACAATTTTATTCCATTTCATCCTATCATATAGAGCAACATTTGTAAGAATTGATAGATGAATAACAATATTCTGTGCAATATCTACAAAGGGAGAAAATTAAAGTTGCAGGCATATTAGGCAAGTACATTTTACTCCATTTCATCCTAGCACAGTGGGTCTCAATTGGGGTCCCCAGATGTTTTTGGCCTACAACCCCCAGAAATCCCAACCAGTTTACCAACTGTTAGGATTTCTGGGAGTTGAAAGCCAAAAACATCAGGGGACCCCAGGCTGAGAACCACTGTCCTAGCATATAGGAGCACTCGGTGGCACAATAGGTTAAACCCTTGTGCTGGCAAGACTGCTGGCCCAAAGGTCACCAGTACGAATCCAGGGAGTGGGGTGAGCTCCCATCTGTCAGCTCCAGCTTCCCATGCAGGGACATGAGAGAAGCCTCCCACAGGATGGTAAAACATCTGGGTGTCCCATGGGCAACATCCTTGCGGACGGCCAATTCTCTCACACCAGTAGCGATTTACAGTTTCTCAAGTCGCTCCTGGTATGAAAAAAATCCCAACAAATAGCAATAGATGAAATATGTGTTCATCTATGACTAGCTATTTACTAAATAGCAGAAATATAAGTTAAACTTGAAGGAGGGCACTCTTTCTTGAACGTAAGTACCAATTTCAGTGTTTAAGCCATCTTAAAATGACTCATTAAAGTCAGGAGTCCTTGTAGACGGCCAATTTTCTCACACCAGAAGCGATTTGCAGTTTCTCAAGTCACTCCTGACACACACAAAAATCCTAGCATATTACACTCATAGCAAAAATATATATTATTGACTATGTATCTTTCCAAAGAGGATACAAACCATTTGGGATGATAGCACTCATAAAGTCATTTTGCTGGCAGATGACCTCCATAACGAACATATTTTTCAAAGTGAAACTGTTTTCAAAAGTTGAAAATCCTTCACTGCTGAGAAGTGAAGAAGAGCAATGCTTTTACACATTTTTTCAAAAAACACGGCAGTGTCTTTTATGACTCGAAAAAATGTGCAAATGTTGAAATAACGTTGCAGTTTTCCTTTTATTTTATGGGTGTTTTTGTAAATAAAAAAAGCCTTGGCAGTGTTGGCAGGAGAGACACATAGCCTTTCAAAGTTCTTCTGGGGAAGGGGGAAAAAAAGAGATTCTGAATACAACAATTTTGTGTGATTTTGCAGGTGGTTTGAGCTATCATTTGATACGTACGTTTGTACCACCGCCTCATTGGAATGTTCATATAATACTGACCTAATTATGCGTAGAAAAAGATAAGCCATTTACTTGATTCATTTCTTCTTTTTTTAAAAAATGAAGAAAAGGAACAAAAAGGCTCCTATTTTCTGAAAGAAATTGTTCGCTTTTATGGCAGAAAAGTAGCAGCTTGTGCAGAACTAGAACTGTAACAATTTTATATTCCAAAGGTTTTGTGTGTATTCGGTTAGTTACAGTAATTATACCCAATAACTGACAGCCAAAATCACGTAGGAGAAAGCAAAGGCTGTTTTCTCACACAGGCCCTGCTGCAGAACATCTGCTGAGAGATTTGCATATTAATTAACCCATATTAACTCTAATTATTCTGGGAAATTATCAAATAAATTGAATTTTCTAATTTTAACCTTTCTTTTACTTGACGCGTGTCGAGGCTGAGAGGACACACCAGGCTATCTCACCTGGGCAATGAGCAAAGGATCTTTTTTTCCCCTCCCTTTCTCCCCACTTTTCTCTCTTTTTGCTCCTTTAGACCTGGGGTGGCCTGGGGAGCTTTTGTGCCTTTTTTCCCTTTCTTTTTTTTTTTTGGCTTCGGTGCATTTGTTGCGAGATGAAACATGTGTGCGTGTGAGCACAGATGGTGGATTTATACAGGGGTGAGGAGGCGAGGTGGTACCTCCGAACAGTTGAGCAAATCTTAAGGTTTCCTCCGCCTCCGCCTCCCCGCCACCTCTCTTTCTTTTTTTCCCAGCCTGTAGTTCAGGCCTGAGCAAATAAATGGGAGTTTAATTCAATTAGAGCTCGGCTTTAGTCAGTGCCTCATGACAGAAATTATTCAATATTTTTTTCCCCTCACATTGTTTGGTTTACACATCAGTGACTCCCTTGCTTTTGTCCTCTGTTTAGAGTGGCCATAATGTGTTGAGCTTTTGTGTCTGCCATGTCACTGTCCCTTTCACTGTTGTCTGGTTTTGTCAATGGCGAGGTGGAATGATGCTATTTTTGAAAACAGGCAGACAGGGGTTCAGTGGGTTGGGATTAGGGCCTGTGCTTTCCTAGGGAGCAAAAGAGACATATAAAAATATATATATCCACCTTTCAAAAGAGGTTGCATTTTAAGCTGAACTTTAAACAAAGGATTGTTAAAATCAGATGATAAAACTTTTCAGGGCAGTATGATGCATCGGCGTATGTTTGTGGAAATATATAACATAACTTTTTAAAAATGTTATCAAAATACACTTGGCTGCATTATGAATTCATATTTGGTAAATCTTTGTAGAGGTACCAAATTCACCTGAACAATTTGTACAGGAATTGAAAAAAGATATGCCGATAAATTGCAATTTTCCAAGCCCTGTCCCAAAGTGATTTGATATAAGGTTTTCTCCTGACGTTAAGTCTAGTTGTGTCCAATTCTGGGGGTTGGTGCTCATCTCCATTTCTAAGCGGAAGCATTTTAAAACCCATATGATGAAACCAGTGTTATCAAAGCCAGAACGCAGGACAGGTAAACATCATATCACATAGATAAAGTGTCTCCTCTGTAGCCATACTTTTTAATATGTATACAGTGGAGTCTCACTTATCCAACATAAACGGGCCGGCAGAATGTTGGATAAGCGAATATGTTGGATAATAAGGAGGCATTAAGGAAAAGCCTATTAAACATCAAATTAGGTTATGATTTTACAAATTAAGCACCAAAACATCATGTTATACAACAAATTTGACAGAAAAAGTAATTCAATATACAGTAATGCTATGTAGTAATTACTGTATTTAGGAATTTAGCACCAAAATACCATGACTTATTGAAAACATTGACTACAAAAATAAGTTGGATAATCCAGAACGTTGGATAAGTGAGTGTTGGATAAGTGAAACTCTACTGTACTAATAAAACTTGCTAGTATAGAGTAGTGGGTAAAATACAATTTAAATCAGAAACCTGTTCAGTTTGAATCTTATAGGGTAAAGGTAAAGTTTCCCCTGATGTTAAGTTTAGTCATGCCCGACTCTGGGGGTTGGTGCTCATATCCATTTTGAAGCCGAAGAGCCGGCATTGTCCTTAGATACCTCCAAGGTCATGTGGCCGGCATGATTGCATGGATCACTGTTACCTTTCCGCCATAGCAGTATCCATTGATCTACTCACATTTGCACGTTTTCTAACTGCTAGGTTGGCAGAAGCTGGGGCTAACAGCAGGTGCTCATCCCACTCCCCGGATTCAAACCATCAACCTTTCGGTCAGCAAGTTCAGCAGCTCAGTGTATTAACCCGCTGCACCATCAGGGGCTTCATTGATTTGATATATCTTCATCTTGATAGTTTCGATCTGTGCATAATATTCTACTCCTAGACAACAGTGTGCTGCCACCTATAAAAACCAGTTTTAAAAAAATGGTACCTTTTCTAAACAAACTCCACATTTGAAAAAAGCGGAGTTCCCAAGTTACTTAAGAAGGATGCAATCCCAACAGACACAGCATCCAAACTTTTCAGAGAACCAGCCCCTCTTTCAAAGGACATATAATCCCTCATTTCCACCTTAATGCCTTTACTTTCCTCAATGCTTTTAAGAAGTTCAGGTGATCCCCTGCTATGCTTAAGAAGAGCTGATCTTTTCCATTATTTCTGTTGATGTTCAAGGAACCAAGGTACTATCCGAATTTCACATTTCTTCAGAAGATCACCTGTGGATTGGAGGGTTTAGAAAGCAAAGGGGGAAAACGACTAGTTAAGGCAAAGAGCATTTTTAAAGACGACTTTCAGTTCTGGGAAGAATGGAGCTCCAAAATCCTTTTCCAAGGAAGCATGACAGTTTCTTTGCCTGGGAACATTTCTTTCCGATCCGAGGGATGGCAACTTTACAAGGAGGTAGGGTTAAAATTAAGGAGTTTTAAAAAATTCAGTCCAAGAAGCATAACCTATCCTGCTGCCCTGAAACTTAAAATGTGTAAAAATTAAGTTGGGAGTGGATTCCATTTCTGAAAAATGACTCCGAAATAGAACTGTTAATCTTTGAGGTGGAATGGGGTAAAATGCCAGCAGCTGCACAACTGCTCAACAAATCTTGGAACATCGTTGTGACTTTTGGAAACTTATTAAAAGTTCTAAAACTTTTTTCCCTTCACTGCAGAGCCTTCAAAAACAGATTTCTTCAATGTACACCTTGTTTTGTTTGTTTAAAGTTGAGCAACTCTTTTGAGGAAGGTGATAGACACAATGTCTGTGCAAGGACACATTTCCCTTTTTTCATGCTCGAATTATTCAAGGTTTTGTTTCCAAGGTCTTATCTTGCTATAAAACTTCAAACCTAGACAAGGCCTGCTCTCTTGTCATCTAATAGCAGCATAACTATTCATAACTATTAAGGAGCTTATCATTTCATGCATCCAGATCCTAGATGATCTATGCAGATTGTACACAAATTGTGGCATTCCTTAGTGCATGATAACAAGTACACTTTTCTCTATATACTTTTAAAGTTGATTTAAAAAATGTGCAACAATTGTAATACATCCTGATAATTAAATAATTTTTCTGAATTATTATTTAACGATATTGTTGGAAAAATATGCATATAAAATCTAACAGATAATCTGGGGACAGCATTTGTTCCCAACATCATTTTACAGACTTTGTGCAGCCTGATTTTATGAAACCCTCTCTCCATCATACTCCCCCACTTCTTTCTAATGATCATCGACATGCGACATTTATTGACTTACAGCCTGAAGTCAAGTTAGTGCAACATTATTTTCAAGAGTACTAGAGATGTTAGCAAGGACAGAGAGCTGCTTAAACACTGAAATGTTAAGTTAGAAAACTCAAATGGCCCACATAATGTTGATCTTTTATTGTTTTTAAAAGGCTCTTCCACCTTCCTTTAAAACAACCCTGATAAAGAACATTAATACATGCTATTCATGCTGTACTTCAGTAGAAATACACTTTGCCCACTTTGCCCAAGCACTTTTAGGTATCCCTGGGTAGATAAACATAGGCTACTTTCATATCACCTCTTTCCCTCATTGCAAAACTATGATAAATCATTCCATTGTATTATGTCATCCATGAACACAATGTCACTTCAGATGCTTTTTCAGCAGCTGGTAGTCTTGTTATGACTTTCTACTGAATTACCCTTACAAGACCAGAAATGTCGAGAGTATAAATTTCTTTCATACTTTGTCCTAAAAGTTTTGAGTAGATTTCAAAATTATAGAATCATAGATTTGGAAGAGACCTCATGGACCATCCAGTCCAACCTCTTGCCAAGAAACAGGAAAATCTCATTCAAAGCACCCCCGACAGATGGCCATCCAGCCTCTGCTTAAAAGCCTCCAAGGAAGGAGCCTCCACCACACTCCGGGGCAGAGGGTTCCACTGCCGAACAGCTCTCACAGTGAGGAAGTTCTTCCTGATGTTCAGGTGGAATCTCCTTTCCTATAGTTTGAAGCCATTGTTCCGCATCCTAGTCTCCAGGGCAGCAAAACACAAGCTTGCTCCCTCCTCCCTATGACTTCCCCTCATATATGTATACATAGCTATTATGTCTCCTCTCAGTCTTCTCTTCTGTAGGCTAAATAGGCCCAGCACTTTAAGCCTCTCCTCGTAGGGCTTGTTCTCCAGACCCAGATCATTTCAATTGCCCTCCTCTGGACACATTCCAACTTGTTGACTTCTCCCTTAAATTGCGATGCCCAGAACTGGGCACAGTATACCAGATGACTTCCCTGGATCTAGACACTATACTCCTATTTATGCAGGCCAAAATCCCATTGGCTTTTTTTGCCGCCGCATCACATTGTTGGCTCATGTTTAACTTGTCCACGAGGACAAATGTGATGTGTGTATGTAATTTCCAGCCAACTGCTGATTTACAGCAACCGCATGAATGTCATAAGGTTTTCTTAGGCAAGGAACACTCAAGAGATGGTTTCAGAGATGGTTTTGCCAGTTTCATCTTTGGAAATATAGCCCACAGCGCTTGGTATTTGTTGGCAAGCACTCATCCAAATATAGGTTGATCCTGCTTGCGCTCTCAAGAACAGATTAGATATGGTGTCTTTGGGATTAATTTATTTTGTGTCAAAAGCATTGCATATATTAGTAAATTGGCTAAATATCTTTTGACCAAAAATGGGCGACAGTGACTGCATTGTCTGTAGCCTCAAACAATTTTTCTTTCTGTACATGCATTGCTGACAAGCATACAGATGCGGAGTTGTCTGTTCTGTTCCACAGCCAGACAAGGTGGAGGATTCTTCTAGGTAGTGCCATTTTGCCAGGTTGTCTTTTGTTCTGCCCACTCCACTTCTGAGTCTGTTCAGGGACTTCCAAGTTGCCCATTCTTTAGGATATTCCCCTCTTATTTTATCTCCATCTGGCACGTTATTCTTGAACAAACCTTTGAGGTATACTCATTGCTAAATGGACACACATCCTAGAGAGACATCAGACATTTCAGTCATGATTTCCTTGCTGTATAATTTACTGGCCAACCTTAAACTGCAGTGTTCTAATATCAGCCTAGTAAATCTTTCAAAACTGTATAGTACAACCTAAATTGGTTATGGTGGAAGAGATTGTAGTGTTCCATAGCCCTGAAATACTTATAACTGGTATTGCTGATAAATGTTGTACCTTAAAGCAACAGAGTGGCAGCCTTGTCAGTCTCATAATGTAAGAATCTGTCCTTTTACAAAGATGTAAGAATGAAACTGTCAGTTCTGCAGGTAGACGCCAGCTTGGTAATCATCTGTGAGACATACCAGGTTGGTCTGACTTTCGCACTGGTTTATGCTGTGGTGATAAGAATAAAAGCCCAAATATGTCTTTTCAGAGGAACAATAAGGGCTTATATGGTGCATGTGCTTGCCAGAGCCTGGTTGTGAAAGCTGTTGTGTGACATCTCGTCATTCTGCTCCTCCAGTGATTCCAGAACAAAGACCTCAAGAGTCAAAGAGTCACATTAGAAGTGCCCTGACATCATTTCCAGGCAGTTTTCTCAATATACGTGAGCAGAATTTCAGCCCACCTTACAATGATGCTCACAACCCGTTATGTAACAGAGGACAACAGCACTGGCCATACAAGATTCAGGTAGCATACTAGAATATGTATACTTAATAGAATTCAGTATATAATTGCAATAGAAATGTGTCCCTGTAAGATAATAGTTGTTTAATAGAATTAACATTTCTTGTCTTGGGGACAAGATATCATGTTCTCACATAGTCTACAGTTTGAACACTCTCAGTAAATATAGATTTATATAATTCTGTGAATCCCAAACTCTAGTCCTCAATGTGTTTTGGACTTCAATTCACTTGCCTAAGTTGGCTCATGATGAGGGGTTGTGGGAGCAGAAGCCCCAAGCAGCTGGAAGACAAGAGTTTGGGAAACACTGATGTAATAGTGTTTACTCTGGTGGACCAGGTGGTTCTGTCTATAAAGTTCAGATGTTAATTGTACTCAACTATTATCTTACTTGGCTTAGTTTTGGAAAAACAGATAGTGATCTCAACCATCCTTAACCTGAAAGTTTTATTGAATTTATAGGTCGTTAACATCTAAATAGATTGCATAATTGATTGCGCTGTTAAATGAATATATTTAAGCTCTTATCAGGGTTTTTTGTGTGTGTCAGGAGCGATTTGAGAAACTGCAAGTCGCCTCTGGTGTGAGAGAATTGGCCTTTTCCAAGGACGTTACCCAGGGGACACCTGGATGTTTTACCATCCTGTGGGAGGCTTCTCTCATGTCCCCACATGGGAAGCTGGAGCTGACAGATGGGAGCTCACCCCGCTCCCTGGATTTGAACTTTCGGTCAGCAGTCCTGCCGGCACAAGGGTTTAAAACATTGTGCCACCGGGGCTCCTATATGCTAGGATGAAATGGAGCAAAATTTACTTGCCTAATATTCCTCCAACTTTAATTCTCTCCCTTTGTATATATTGCACATAATATTGTTATTCATCTATCCATTCTTACACAAGTTACTCTATATGCTAGGATGAAACGGAGTAACCCATTTCGCCACGAGGGACTCCTTCTTATCAGGTACAGTAGAGTCTCACTTATCCAAGCTAAACGGGCTAGCAGAACCTTGGATAAGCGAATATCTTGGATAATAAGGAGAGATTAAGGAAAAGCCTATTAAACATCAAATTAGGTTATGATTTTACAAATTAAGCACCAAAACATCATGTTATACAAATTTGACAGAAAAAGTAGCTCAACAAGCAGTAATGTTATGTTGTAATTTCTGTATTTATAAATTTAGCACCAAAATATCATGAAATATTGAAAACATTGACTGCAAAAATGGCTTGGATAATCCAGAAACTTGGATAAGCAAGGCTTGGATAAGTGAGACTCTACTGTATTACTTAACTAGTTTCAACCAACATGCCACTCTTGCTTCCATTGAACATAGAAAGCTACTGGTCTGAAGATCCTAAATCCAAATATAATCTTCATAGAAGCAAGAGCTCTGATTTTCTCATGTGGGATTTCTCTCCAAATTTATTGCTTTCCATGCAAGAAACAGGATAGGAAACCCCTTCTTCACATGCCAGTTGAGTGTGTGTAAGTAGCATCTGAACAAGACTTAAGTGAACTGTCATCATGTCCCAATGCTATGGTGACTCTGTCATTATACCACTAAAGGATACTATTTATTCTTTTCACACGCCACAAATGGCATATATTCCTTAACCCTCAGGACATAGAAGGATACATAGAAGATGGGGAAAAAATTGTCTGCCTGTACTTCACTTCTTTTTAAATGTTAAAAAACCTCAAGCTTCACCCCCTGTTCATCATTTCTTGGAAGGTTCCTTTGTAGACCTTTCTTGCTGCTCTTGGGCTAGCAATGCCGTGCTGAGAAGCACTGAACCACATCATAGTCAGCAGCTAAGAGAGAATTATTTTGCTCTCATTCCATAAATCCACACCTTGTCAAGGAAAAGGGCTCCATGTCTGACTGATGAGAGGCAGCCAAGTTCACCTGCAGCAATGTTAGGCCTTAGCTCCAGCAAGGAGTAAGGCTGTTCATTTTTAAGGCCGATGATAGCAGTCCCTCGGGATAGACCGAGAAAGTTTCTATCAGACTCACCTGGCTGCCTGCAGTGAGGGTCCACCTTTTCCCAGAGGCTACCCATATAATTACATGGGAATCATCCTTGCTTTACAAAGAATGATGTGTCCATTTTTCTTCACCCTAAGCAATATAACAAGGCAAGCGGTTTCTCTGCAAAATTGTTCTTTGTTCGCTCCCCAAGGATGTTGTATGGGGTGTTTATTTGCACTCGAAGATTTTATTGAAAAGCATCGAATCTTAATAAAATCTTCTAAATCACCCACAGTTATCTGCACTTTCACCTCATTTTCTTTATATCTGGGGAAGGCATGCATGAATGCTTGTAAACAAATCAGTTTAAGGAATGTCACGGAATCTGGATCATATTGGTCCATGTAAATGCTGCATTTTCCTTGTAGGCCTGAATACTTAAGATCATAAGAATATGTTTTCATTTTAGTCTTCTTCATGAGATGGATGCTTAAGTTTGGTATGTGCTCAAGAGACACTTCCCTCCCAACACATTTGGTGATCATGAGATGATGAAATAGGATTCATACTGTAGTTTACTTTTAACAAACAACTGGCAAAAATGAGCCCCCGAAGGCGCAGCGTGTTAAAGCTCTAAGCTGCTGAACGTGCTGACTGAAAGGTTGCAGGTTCGAATCCAGGGAGCGGAGTGAGCGCCCACTGTTAGTCCCAGCTTCTGCCAACCTAGCAGTTCGAAAACATGCAAATGTGAGTAGATCAATAGGTATCGCTTCGGCGGGAAGGTAACAGCGCTCCATGCAGTCATGCTGGCCACATGACTTTGGAGGTGTCTACGGACAACGCTGGCTCTTCGGCTTAGAAATGGAAATGAGCACCAACCCAAAGAATCGGACATGACTAGACTTAATGTCAGGGGGAAACCTTTACCTTAACCTTAAAATAGATGTTTGCCTACATCCATATTCAGTTATAGTTTGTGGATAGTTTCTGATAAGGTTAAATAAATGGCCCCTGTACCTCATGAAAATTATTTCTGAATCACCAGCTTATTCATAAAATAATACAGTAAGAAGAAAGTTAACCCAAAATTGAATCCAATTCAGATATTTCTGTCTGAAGCTTTTTTTCTATTTCTGTCTGAAGCAGAGAGATCCTTAAATGCGACATAACTGAGAACATATTCTTTGAAAGTATTGTGCCTGTGTCACGGCTACCTTAGAAACATACAGCATTGTGCAAATGGAGAATACAGTGGACAACAAGGATGCATTTATGAATCAGGATTATGGTATTCAGTTTTGCAGCCAAACTTTCTTCTGCCTAACGCCCGTTCTTACAAATTCTCCAGAGTCTTGTGTTTCACGTAGGCTAGAAAAAACTCACTATTTTGTGCCAATGCAAATATCAGTACTTCTACTTAGAACTATGGATTCATATAGATATTTATTTAGTATATGTCCATGTATTAAACACTTAATTCTCCATAAATGCATAGACAGTGATAAAACACAGTCTTTGTCCTTCCTTTATGTCCTTTATGTTCTTTATGTCCTCGCCTCTTACCAAATAAGTGATATTTCCTCTGGGTCTTTTTGGCAGAATTTAAATTTTTGCAGAGTACATTAGAAAGATAGCAGACATCAGAGGCCTTATGATTTGTGGGAACCTGAAGAAAAGAGAGATTTCCAGCAGATTTTTGTAGCGGGTGATAGAGAAAAAATTAGTGGGAGCTGGCTTGGCCTGAGACTATAGAGTTAGGTGTGATGAATCTCTGGGACACCAAAATCTTTTATTGTCTTATAGAAGACCAGGGAGAACTTCAGGCTGTTTATATAGACATAAAAACTTGAAATAATTAGCTATAGATGATATCAGGAGGTAGAAATAAGACAATGCTGTGAACATCTTTTAAATGATGGACCATGGAAAGTAGTGGATGGAGTTCATGGCAACTTCAGGGCCTGGTAGGAGAAGACCAGCCGCACCTTCATAAATTGATGTATGGCCAAATTATTTTGCCATTTCCATGTAATAAACAAGGACTTAGGTTATACTTTGGAAAAGTGTCTATACAATCCTTAAAACAATGTAATTACTTTATATTTTATAAAAGTATACTTGTGGCTTCAGCATAAAGTGTAACCCAAGGTTCTGAGAGATATTTTTGAGGTTTTTAATATGCCATTAATCAGCAAATTCTCTCCTATTTCCAAATGAGATGGAATCTTAGCTGCAGCAAAATCCTGTTTCAATCTAGTCATTTTAAATAATAGGTGACTCAGTTGCAGACCCATCCAAAAGCAATACTGTCTATCTTCAAATTTGGATTTTTTTAAAAAAACAAACCCCAATTTAAACAAAGTTTCCACACCCTGCCCAAAGGAGAGGTTTCTTAGGGGTGGAAATGTTTAGCTTTTATTGAAACACACACCCAGCTGGGGGAGCATTTAAGAACATGATTTAACAGATTGCAAAAACATATACCATGACAAACCAAGAATGATTCTTGCAACCTATAGGAGGGTCTCTTTTTCATCAATCTGGTCACTGATCACAGATTTCTCCAGTGATATATAGAAGAAAGACTAAACATAAAATGCACCTGACATTCTATGTAGTCTGTGACAAAAGTGGAGTTGTGTGGCCCTCCAGATCTTGTTGAATTGAAGTCCGAGTCAACTTAGCAAGTGGTGAGATATTATGGGAGATGTAGGTCAGTAATGTCTTAAGGGCTGCACAATTCCCATTCCTGCTCTGAGAATTTGCTTTCATCACTTGGCATCTTTACGGGTGTTGCCCCTACCCTATTGGCCCGCCTTTTGAAAGTATAATCTGGCAAAAAGCCTGTAGATCTGAAAACAATTAATTCAAAGGAAAGGAGGCATTTGTTTTCAGCCAAGAAAAATATTATTGTGTGGTATTCACATTTTTATCCTGCTTTCCTCCAAGGAATTTTATTATAACACAGACCTTTTAGGTGGATTAGGGTGGGGGTATGGTTCATGATTCAGGTATTCATTTGCAATATGAACAGGGCAATACAATTCTCGAAAACATTAGATAAGACAACTGTGATTGGTAAGGTAGAAGGCAGTAGAAAAAAAGAAAGATCACAATCCAGATGGATATAGTCAAGCTAGAAAGCCACAAAACTGAGCTTAAGAACAGCAGGGCTGTTGAGGACAAGGTGACTTGGAGGTCTGTCATCCATGGGGTCACCATAAGTCAAAGCTGGCTTGATGGCAGTCAGCAGCAACACTGGATAAGATTACATGGAATAAGGATGTTGATCAGAGAGGGAAACAATAGTTTATAAATATTGCATTTGGTTTCTATTTAGATTTGTGTTAAGACTGTGCTTTAGTGTCATTTACTTTCCAGTTAGGATTGCCAGGTAACTATCCTCCAAGGACTAGAGATTACAGGGCCAGAATCTGAATCCTAGAATGGCTCATGGTGATTGCATTAAAAGAGGAGGGGGAATAGGAAATGAAGATAATTTTTTTTCATGTCAGGAGCGACTTGAGAAACTGCAAGTTACTTCTGGTGTGAGAGAATTGGCTGTCTGCAAGGACGTTAGCCAGGGGATGCACAGCTGTTTTGATGTTTTACCATCTTTGTGGGAGGCTTCTCTCATGTCCCTGCATGGAGAGCTGGAGCTGACAGAGGGAGCTCATCTGTGCTCTCCTCAGATTCGAACCAGCAACCTTCAAGTCATCAACCCAACCTTCAAGTTAGAAGTCCTGCGTTTAACCCATTGCACCATCTGGGGCTCCTATGAAGACAATTGGGAGATGTGGTAAGGGAGAGAAGGAGGAAGAGAGAAATAAGGAAAGGAGAAGATGTTTAGCCAGGAGTTGTGTTCATGGGAGAAAGGGGATGAGAGAGAGAGAGAGAGAGGAACAAACTGAAATAAGGAATGGAAAAACAAAAGGAATCAAGTGACAAAGCAGAGCTGGAGAAGGAGAAAAGTCTTTGTGATTTCCCTAACTACACTTGCAATTATCTCAGACAAAAAATGTACTATGTCTTCACTCTGGATAGCAATATCACAGTATCACAAACAGAGTATCGTGGTTCCTTTAGCTTCTGACAGCATTGCATGTGACTTAGAAATGTTTGAAATGTAAGATTCACTTTTGATGGATAGTGAATATAGAATACTTACAAAGAAGGTGCTAAGACACAGGAAGCCTTGTCACCTTCTTGTGAAGAAGTATGGCCTTAGAGAGGATGGTGGGATGTAGGTAAAGGGATGAACCAATAGGATCACCAGTATTGATAAGATGGGTGGACACATAGGAGCACCAGTATTGGTAACATACAAGTGGAAATTGTGCATCTCCTTGGATTTTGTTGAAATGCTACATCCAACATGGCTCATCACTGGCAATGATGGCTAGACCTACTGGACGGGGGAGGAGGCAGTATGATTCCCACTCCTGGTGTAAGAGATGCTCTGTATTCCCACCACTCCAGCTGATCTCTTTCCTTGCTCAGCATCCTAAAATTAAAAAGTCAGTAGGTGGTCTCAGTGCTCCATTGGTGTCTAGGAGCTTTTAACATAACATTCATATAAACCTCGGATGACATGACATTACAAAGTGTAAAAAATAATTCTGAAGAAAAATAAGCAAGAAGTGCCCAGCATTCCTCCAGTTTTGAATCCCTACTGCTAATGATATACTTTCATTTCAAATAACCAAAAAGGACCCTCTTGCAGTAAATGGTTGCATTTGTGCCAGATAGACAATGAATCTGGGATTTTCAGTACTGTCAAACACATGACTTGTTTTGCTTGAACTCAGAGACCCCAGATTTGTGAGATGGTTTGAACATCTAGGTGCCTCACTGACTTCCCCTAGGCCATCCCGGCAGTGTGGGTCAGAACACAAGTCAGAACTTAAAGGATTCAAGCACGCTTGTTCATACCACAAGGACATGCTGTATGTGTCATCTTCCAAACTCAATGGAGCCTTTTATTCGGATTCCTTGCAGTAAAGAAGTAAATAATCCCTCCACTGCCCCTTCCAGCTTCACTGTTTTTGCCATGACCTTAACAGCAATATCTGAGAAGTGAAAAGTTAAAGAATGATCTTCAACATAGTTTTTTGCATGCGAATGAGTCAGCAACAGATGTTAAATGCAAAATAAAACTAATAATATACAGAAAGCACGTGAATATGAAAAGGGGTAGTTAACAAATGTTGAGCAAAGCAACTTCTTGGTGTAATAACATGTCAGCCCAATTATTGCCATATTTCAGTGTTAGCATTAGACTTGCCTCTAATGGCGGTGAGAAGATTTAAGAATGAGAGGAATGAAGAGCCATGTTTGTCAGCTGCTACTGATCTGTGCTGGGGAAAACCATCCACAAAGATATTTCTCTCACCAGTAAAAGACCTAGATTCTTGGCTTAAATTTAACTGTAAAATTAATCCGCACGCTGATAGTATTGTATTATTTGCCTGCCGAGAAGAATGGGAAAGGTTTGCTATAACAGAGCCTTGTGAAGTGGAAATACGCTTTAGAGATAAAACACCGCCACTTTTAAATATAGGGTTTCTTTTTAGGAATTCATATTCCCATATCTCTTACTACTCTCACTGCTTAGGAAGCAAATTTAAGTACCAGCTTTATATGCTTTGGTAACCCCATATTACACATACAGTTTTACAGAAAATGAAACTTTAATATGATTCAGCACAAAATGGCACACAATGGCAATAAGTCAGATAATCTTCATATGCACATAGCTTGATCTCACTGACTTATCGTTGTAAGCACAGTGCCGTGTGGCAAATTTCCCTGCAATACAGTACAGTACCTGGGTGTAATTATGGACACATTTTGCCAATACGACTGTTACACAGAATTGTAATTAATTCCTCAGAAGATTACTGGGAGAATTTTGGAAAGTGATGCCAGTTTTGGACATTTATTACTGCTCTTTAGTTGGTTTTTTGCTGTGCCTCAGAGACAGATGTAAAATTAGTGTCTATTTGAAGCCAGCAAACAGTATGTCTTACCCTCCTGTTTATTGAATTGCAGAGTGGAATTCTTTGGGCTCCCACTTCTTTGCGGTTTTGAAGTAATAGTCTGTTTATTGTGCCAACTGGGGCACTCCACTACATGTGCAAAAATGTTCAAAGGCTCAGGCAAGAAGTTGCTAATTTGAACTAATACAAGGAGAATTAAGAGGAGGTTGGGATTTGGGTGGAGGAGCTAAAAGAGGACCTTTATTGGTTACTCCCAAAAGGGAATTCTAGCATATGCAACTTGCAATCAGCATACCTGCCAAAATTCCTTCTCTAAAACTGTTAAAAGATATTGTCAAAGTACTGTATCCCCCAGTGCATCTAGTCATCTCAAAGTCTGACAAATTGTGTGGGAGGAGTTTCATTTTCTCCGTTTCAGGCCAGCCTTTGTGGATCGTATTGGGGTGGGGAGAGTAAACCAGTCCAAATTCAGATGGAGAGGTTCAGCAGCAAAGATCCACTTGGTTTAGTGGGAACAGCAGAGCGAAGAAGATCCTTTGTTGGAATTGGCTAAAAAGGCTACGTTATTAAGATGTGCTTGTGTTAAATGTCAGGATGATTAAATGCCCTTTCTTTTCTAAAAAAGAGAAGAGAAAAAAGAGAGAAGATATTTGCCTTCACTTTTTA
>NC_085841.1:228283608-228326108 GCF_035594765.1 Anolis carolinensis
TGACTCACAGAAAAAAGAAGCCCAGTTGTCTGTGTCTGAGCAATTGCAAGAATTTGGGAAGCAGTTATATCATAATGGAACTTCTCTGTACAGAAGAAAATTACAATGAGGAAGGAAGCATGGCTGTAAAAAAATGCAAAAAGAAAATACAGCTAGCTGTTTCCCCCTTGGTGACTGGGTAGTTGTGCCCTGAGATGGAAACAAACTTGTGACTCCTTTCTACCAGAAATCACATGAGCTGATCAAGGAAGAAAAAAAATCCACACAAGCTATATTTATATCCAGCACTAAACCTCTCACAAGTACTGTACCTTGATTCAGCTTTCTGGTAAACTCCCTGAAGAAATACCACAGTTGTAATGTAGTGTATCACAACTGACAACATTTTTATCAATGTGAATGGGTTTTTCTAAAGGTTTTAGAATCAAGATGTGTTATAAAAATGTTTTTGAGAGAAGGCAAAATGCCAGATCTCTGTAAAATACGTAGTTACTATGAATTAATGGCTGTTTGTGCATGGATATTTTAACTCAGAATCTTGTTTAAATTTTTAAGATAGAAAATAATAAAATGTATATTTATAGCTCCATAACATATTCTGGCTGTAAAGCTTTGCATCAAGTCACTTTGGCTTTATTTTTGATTAGAAAGATATAATTAGATCCTATAATTCCACCGATTAGTTACTCGTAAAATGGGACAACTGAAGACAACTGCAAAGATTACAAATTTCAGAATGAGCCAAGAATGAGTCTGTTTAAACTTGTTTCTATTTCCTTCTGAAAGTGATACAAAAAGAGATGATTATTGTATCTCATTATTTCCTTATAAAAATCCTGATTATGCGAAAAAAGAGTATGGTTTTTAAGTTTCATACTAAGACTCCCCCCTCCCCAACAAATTCAGTCATTACCCCTAGATGTAAATAGTTACAATCTCTTTATGTAGGAGATTTGGGTACTTGGTGTAGTACCTGAAATATTTTTTTCTACATAACATTCAATGAAATAGATAATTCATTATTTTCACCATTTAAATACTAGGTCAATATCACAACTGAATACAAGTAGATACAGGATTCAGTTTGGATTGAAGTGCGTGTCAAAATTGATTGAGACAATCTATTATGTATGCGTTCTTTTGCAGTGAGATAGAGTGCGACTGGAATTGGGAATTTTTATAATTTTAACCTTAGAATTTAACTGCAAAAGCTGAGCTATATTAGGCATTGATATCAGCTAAATTGGAGACTTACAATTCTACAACATAAGTGTTTGCCCTACCTTTTCTGCAAGTAGCACACACATCCTTTCCCATGTGAGGTAGGTTAGGCTGAAATATAGTGACTTGCCAAAAGTGATCTTCATAGTGCAGTGCTCTCACTATTAAACCATGTGAGATATACAATATTTTATTTTGAATGTTCTTATAGCACATTTACTCTTGGTTTTAGCATTGTATTTGTATCTTTTAAAATATTAATAATTTAGTTACATCTCAAGATGCCCCCATATCTCTGTGTACACTGTTTTGTTTCTTTGATACATGCTCAACTGAATAATTTGGAATTGTAATAGCAATCATTATTACTGTCATCCTTTTTCAAAAATGCTCAATGTGCTATACAAGAACATGCCCAATAACAACTAAAATTTCTCACCTGGAAAAAATATTGTGCAGAAAGCTGATCCTCTGATCTAATCACATTTATGTAATTGCCTTAACAAAACGAGTTACAATTAGCCTGTTTTGTACTTCTGCTGAATTACATCAACCTTGTTACTGTAGTTTGATAAGCTATTTTCTAAGTGAGTAAAGGTACACCTCAATTAACAATAAATTAATAGATGTGTTCCAGGGCATTACTTCTTTAACAATAACAAAACAATTACCAAAGGCAGAAATAACTGGGGAAAAGTAGGAAGTGGTTTCTATGTTTCTAAAAAGAGGAGCAAGTCAGCATGTTTCAGCAAACTATTTATTCAAATAGCGAACAATATGGACATGTGAAATGAAACTCACCTGTTTCCACTTTTCTTATTTCTTTTTTGGTGGACAAACATTTTAGATAGATAGATAGATAGATAGATAGATAGATAGATAGATAGATATAAACTTGTTTGGGGTAACTGGTGAGGGAGACACATAACTTTCTCCCCTTTTCTCTCTGTTTTGTTGTTCACACAGGCTCAGTCAGGATTCTGGAGGCAGCTGCTGTTTACCTTGCCTGTTAGAAACAGGCACATTCCTATAGTAGGATCTAAAAATCTAAAAAGGAGTTTCTACATCAGAGGCTTTGTTACTGAAGTATGCCTACACTAAAATGTACATTGTTGTATTTACAGAAGAAATGAAGGAAGAGTATGACACCATGGGGCCTGAAGCTGCCATTCAGACCACTGGAAACAATGGAACAGGTAAAGACACATTTTTGGAAATTAATTTTTGTTTAAATAGATTTTTCTGTCAGTTAGATTATATCTGTCAGTCAGCCAGATATAATTTTTCTGTGAGTTAGACAGACTAGTTTATTTTTATAGCTAAAAGTTTGGGTTACCCCTACTAACCTGTATTTAAAACATCTTTGATTGCTTCACTATGACATTAAAGTTACTGGGAACATCCTCATAGAAATCCATGTCCTTAGGAATGTTGCCCTAGCATTTGATACTAAGATTTTTTTTTTTTTGTCCAGTCTTCATTTTTCTTTTGCTTTTTTAAATTTACTGTGGCAATATGTTTGGGAGCAAGCAAATTCCAGTGCTGTAAGATATTTTCCAAATACAGGTGCTGACATGATGTTTAATGTAGCTGGAATTATCTTATTTTTAGAATCTGTCCAAGTACAATGGTGACAAATCTTATTTTCTGCACCAAACTCCAAGCTTACATTGAGTGCACTAGGGCTTTCAGATACAAAGAAAGTAAGTGTGTAAATATATATATGGTACAACCCCAGTATCTGCAGGGGATACATTCCCCCCTAACCGTGTGGATACCTAAATCACTGAATAATAGCAAACCCAATATTTTGATTATACTTGAGCCAGAAGTACACATAGAAATGCACTGGAGGACTTAGAGAGGCCTACAAACACCTATAGGGGATATGTTTTGGAACATGGATATTTAATCTGTGGATAAGAGAGCTGTACTGTATCTATATATGTACACACACACACACACACACACAGCTTCATATAGAGTTCCCTTTTCCCACTTTCCCTGACTGTTTCTTCCCTCCCTGCTCTCAGATATCTGTCTTTGCATATAGATGACAGGAAAGCAACACTGATGCCAAAGAGACATTATTTCCAAACCCTATCTCTACTGCTTGGCAGAAAACTAATAAGACATCAGATTATTTGTCTTACTTATTACTAAAAGTTATTTGCATTTGGCATTGGCAGCTATAGTTTTGGTACAGGTAGCTCACTTATTGCCAGTCTCCTTTTACAATCTCCTTTTGGTTTGGGAAAACACCCATGTTTTTCAATGGTGTATCTCTGGATTGAGTCTCAAGGACTTAATGCAGTTCATGTGAGGAGGTCACAATAATGTTAAGTTGAGAAGGAAAGGTTTTTAGCTTCATAAAAATGAAAGCAAAGAAACCTTTTCCAGAAGGCACAAGTTATTTCACGTTGTCCCTAGCCTAATTTCCATCCTAAATAAGTAATTTTAACGTTCCATTATGCGATTGGATGATTTTTAGTTCGTAGCACCCACTGGAAACGTTGTTAAAGAAGGTGCCACCCAAATGTTTGAAGGATTTTATTACTCACACTTCTTTAATGACGGCACACACCCACATATTCTTATTAGACATCATAACAAACTGACTTGCCTAATTCTCATGGGGAAAAATAATGCAAAAAAGAGCATCATTTTTATGAATGTTGATTTGGGAGTGGGGTTCTCTTAGTTTTTGTTTGGCATCTTAGGCTTATATATTGGAGAGTTATCTGCAAAGTAAAAGGAAGTAATTTTATTTTGATCACATATAAACCGCAATGCAGAATTTCAAGAACCCATACTGAAAAATTGTTTTGTTTCACAAATATTATTTTCCTTTTAAAAAATCTAGAGACATATGTGGTAGTGTTAGTAATTAGATATCAAAGGGTCTAAACCATATCCAGATTCTTTTCTTTAAAAAATGTCACAAGTGAATGTATTTATATGGAAAATCATGACCAAAACTTTTAAAGATTCTCTCAGCATGCCTTTGCCATTTCCTTGAGTTGTCACAACAAAGCTGCAGTAAGTACAGTAGTGTTGTACTACTAGTTGGCCCCTGTGCTGATATTCTCCATAGCTAGCAGACTGAAAGACTACAGCATATTAATATCCTGGATTCATACATTTTTTCTTAGTTAAACTAAGAGGCACTTGAAACATTGTTGGGTTCTATGGAATGCCAGTGCAAGCACTTCCTTTTGGTGTCAACTGTCTGTGGCAATGACAGTGCTTCAAAGCTTCAAATGCATGGAGAATCTCAGTATCTGTGCCAGCCACCATTGGCATGTGGCAAGAATAATTTTTGCATTGGTTCGGAGGATAAACCTACACTGTGCGATTAATGCAGTTTGACAGCACTTGAACTGCCCTGGCTTAAGGCTATGGAACCATGGGAGATATAGTTTTACAATGTCTTTAGCCTTCTCTGCCTCACCAAATAACAACTCCCAGGATTCTATAGCATTGAGCCATGGCAGTGAAAGTGATGTCAAACTGCATTAATTCTACAGTACAGATGCCCCTTAGGATTCTGACAAAATTACCAGTGCATTAAAGATTTTTGCAATGGCAGTCGCCCACACAGCTGTCACTTCTAAGTTCCATTCACTTATATAGAATTTACAAATACCTGGCTACAAACATGACTGCTATTCTTATCATAGTAAATTAGGTCACATTAATGGCTGAATTGCTGATTTTAATTTACGTCACATGCACCAAACTTAAGGGCTGAATCTGGCTCGCCATGTCATTTGAGGTGGCCCTTCAGATGCTGGACTACAACTCCTGTATTCCTCCTCATTAGACATCATGACTAGAGCTGATGGGAGTTGAGATACAGTAACATCTGGAAGGCTGTAGTTTGTTGTTTAGTCAGGATAGTTTGAATTGAGATACAGGGCTTGTGGATATGATGGCTGACTTTAAAATGTCCTTTCTCCTTTCCCCAACCTCAGAGCCACAAGTGCTGCTGGGTTGCAACTCCCAGTCCGCATGGTGGATAATCAAGAGTGATGGGTGCTGTTGTTCAATAACACCTAGGGACTCAAACTGAGTAAAAATGAAACAGCACCAAGAACTATGTAAAATATATAGTTGGTTCTCTGTATCAATGGATTCTCCATCCATGGATTCAACAGCCCCTTGAAGGCAACCATAAGGCTGATGTGGCCCACATGAAAATTAATTTGACAGCCCTGCTTTGAGGGATAAGTACCAACAGGTATACTGGCAGTCCCCAAGTTACAAACAAAATAGATTATATAGGTTTATTCTTAAGTCAAAATTATATGCAAGTCGGAACAGGCACACACACACACACACACACACACACACGCTTTGGATAGCATAGGGAATGGTTAACACCCCTGTCGAGTTTGTTTTGCTTTCTGTGCCCCTGTTTAGAAGATTTCACCTCATTTTCTGTCACTGTGACTATTGGATTTTGAAACATTTGGCTTGTTTGGAAACCCCTTTGCCACATGATAACTCTTCCAGGAGGGAATTTGCTTTCCTAGTGATAGATTTCTCTCACTTCCTGTTGTCTCACCCCTGTTCCTAACTATGAGTCGTTTGTAAAATGGATGTTTGTAAAATGGATGTTTATAACTTGGGGACTGCCTGTACACACACACCCAATTCAGAAAGCAGATTTCAATTATTTGCTTGTTGTCCTCTTGGCAAATTATTCTGGTAGCAGTCCCATTCCAGCTGGATTTCCATAGGACCAATGATTTGCAAACATACACACATCCTGGCCCCACTTGAGAGCAAGCAACGATGATATGACTAAACTTATAGGTGGTTGAGGAGCATCAAGTGACGTCACCATGGGTGACATGGCAAGGCCACCGCAGCAGCAACAAAAGTGTTCAGTAAAAAGCTGCTTTTGATCAAGTGATAATTAAAACAATAATAATGTAATGTCACAGAAGTTCCTTGTGCCCCCCTCCCCAAACAATTGCCATACAATCACCCCAAAGGATCACACCCCACAAGTTGGGATCCATTGTATAAGGCAGTGAATAGCAGTGTCAGGACCCATGCTAGATTTTGCAGTCATGTTTCATACGTGACCACAGAGTGGTGGTGATGGTTTCTAAACATGGTTAGCAGTAATGCAATCGACTATTGTAGAGCTAAAATAAATACCATGTCATCCAGCACTGTTCTGCAGTGTTTACTTCCAATAAGTATTTTTAGGAAATGGATGAGCAAAATCCTTATAGATTTAAAGCACACACACACAAAGACCCCGCTGTACCCAACACATAACAGCCGAAGACAAGTGCACTTTGCTGAGGCAGTATTTTTGTTTTAAGTAGGAAAAGAGTTCTCTGCAGAGAGGGAAACAGAAGTAAAAGTTGGCAAGTTAAAAGGAATGATCGTTTTGAGACTCTAATCTGCGTATACCAATGAGGGCCTGCCACTTCCTGCTTAATGAAGGCTGTGGTTTTATTAGCTTTGTTGCCGATTAGGAGCAGCTATCTCCATCTTACAGCAAGGGTTCCCACAAGAAATAACTGGCCTCCCAAGCTCTTGAGTGTCTCCTTTAAATATCTACTTTCCTTAGTGTGGTTTATGCTCAGTTCATATGATGTTATGCTACCTCAGGCTTTAAGGAGTCCCTGCCCCAGCCCTTAATTAAAACAAGACTTCCTTAGTGAGGTCACTTGCTTTACATCTTCCTAAAAAGCTTGACTCACAGATGGGAGTGTGATTTCTGTGTGCAATTTAAATTCACAAGGAATCGATGCTGAGAGTGACTATACGCATGGAAATCTTGCAAAGGGCATATAAGGAGAAACTCCCTTCAGTTAAAAGGCCATTCATGGGACTGGGGAACGGCCGAATGCAGTCTTGTTTGCCACACTGATAGCTTATTCCTCTGATGATCAATTGCTTTGCACTAAAAGAAGAAAAACTCTGAAATGCCTGATCTGCATACAGATGACATTTGATATTTATATTATTCTGTAAAGTATAATCACACTGCTAACATTGTTTCAGTTAAGGAGCTATCTGCTCCTCGGTAAATCCCATGGTTTTTAAGGTTTATAACTTAGACATAAACATTTGCTTTAGCTACTGAATTCCTTTAATATACATAGACACTGAATAATGTCCAAATTCAAAAACCTCAGAGACATTTACTATCAAGGAAGGCAATTACAGTCTTCTGTGCAAAGCCAGTTTGGAATTGTTTTAGACTGGCTGAAGGAAACAGAACATGAGGCTTCGGGTCTTGTGAAACAGACAAGAGTGAAGGGGCAGGGAAAGAGATGTTCAGGATAAGGGGGCAATTGTATGTTTTGTGAAATATATCTCGGGTTTCATATATGCCTTCAATCAACTAATTTTTTAAAATGTTAAATCTTCTGGCACTCTGATCTTAACCATTTGTGCTGGATCAAAAATCTGCAATGCTAGGGCAATAGTTTTACATCCTGGACTGCTTTCAGTGTTTTCAAAAAATATGCACGAAGGCCTAGTGATAGCTGCTGAAAAGATTGTCGCCATTGTTGTTTTGTGAACAGGGATATGTTTGGCCAAGCAACTTCAGGAAGTGATTAAGATGGGAAAAAGTTATTAATGAGGACCATGCAGAAGCTAAGAGAAGCTACAGCTGTTTGCTTTTGCCGGAGACTACAGAGGGAAGTTTCTGCCCCAACTGTTCTCTCCCTCCTCCCGGTCTGAGTTAACTGAATGCAAGCTACCTTTGTGCTGTAAAGTATACACTCCATGTTCAGCAGTTGAAATAAGATGAGGAGAAAGATCAGGACATTTTAAAAGCAACAGAGAAAGCAGAATAGTTGGAATGCATGGTGTTGGAAGGTTTTTTAATTAGTAGAGGAAAACACGATCCTGCAGAGATTTATGCTGTAAGGCGGGAGAATGCAGTATTTATTCAAACCCTCAAGCAGGTTCCCATACCACTTTCTAGAGGGCTACAACTATCCCCTATCCAAACTTCCAGAGTAGATTTTTGGGGAACTGAAAGTGGCTGCAAAGGAAAGAAAGAACGAGTGAAAATTCTCCCTGTTCTTTCTTCAGTAGTAATATCCCATGTGTGAACTTCTGTTCAAATGTAGTCTGGGGACCCATTCACACAACACTAGGAGGCACTGATTTGCAGTGGTTTCTGCTTCTGTTTGCAAAGTTATTTCCAAAGATTGGCATCTGGGGACTTCTGCTCAGCTCATGACCATGGTGCTTTAGGGTGCCACAGGATTCAGTCTTGTCTCCCTTGCTATTCAACATATATATATGAGGCTGCTAGGAGAGGCCATTGGGAGTTTTAGGGTTGGGTACCATCCCTATGCTGATAACTTTCAGTTCTACTTCTCCTTGTCATCAGAGTCGGCTGGGGCTGTGGAGGTGCTGGAGCACTGCCCGGATGCTGTAATGGGCTGGATGAGGATGAATAAACTGAGGCTGAATCCCAGTAAGACGGAGGCTCTTTGGCTTGGTGGTCCTCGAGTCTGGGAATTGGGTAGGTTACCTGCCCTGATGGTGTTGCAATGCTTGTGAAGGAGCAGGTGCGCGGTTTGGGAGTCCTCCTAGATGCACCCTTGTCGATGGAGGCCCATGTAGACTTGTGGCTTGGAATGCATGGGCTTTGACTGGTCTGCACTGGGTTAACTTAGCCACAGTAGCCCATACATTGGCAATTTACGGATTAGACTACTGCAATGCACTCTACATAGAACTTTCCTTGAACATGGCTCAGAAATTGCAGCTCATGTAAAATACAGCAGTTTGACTGCTGATTGGAATTCTATTCAGATGACATAAGCTCTTTTCTGTTACTTGATCAGTAGACAAAACCCTTTGTGCTGCAAAATAGTTGAGATTGCTGGGTTGTTTTGTGTCTTCAAGTCATTTATCACCTATGGTGATCCTAAGGCAAACTATCACAGCCCAAAAACACATAACAACACTATCACAGGGTTTTCTTGGCAAGATTTGGTCAGAAGAGGTTTGTAATCGTCTTCCTCTGAGCTTGAGAAAGGCATTTAGAGTTGACCAGGGATTTGAACCCTGGTCTCCAGTATCATGATCCAGCACCCAAACCACTACACCACACTGGCTCCATTTGTTGATTTACCTTTCTACAGTTTTTTCCCTTGCTATCACTACTTTCCTAATGTTCCCCAGAAACCGCTCTTCTGATTTTTAAAAAGTTGCCTTTAGAATACTTCTTCCATTCTTGTGTCAATATCGATTGCATCACTTTATAGTCCACCATCAATCCAAATTATATATTCAATTCTTTGGGAATACCCACACCTATGTAAGCAGACTGTAGAAGAGAAAAATCTTGAAAATGTCAGAAAAAGTTGTATACTGTACTTCAAAAATGTCTAATAATAAAGAGTCAGCACAAGAAGAAGAGTTCTCATAATCTTATCTCATACTTCCAAAGTTTGCCCAGATTTATTTCACTTATATGGGTTCTGTCCAATGATTTTCCTTTGCTGAAGGAAGATCCTTTCATCCAATAGAACATTTCATCTGAGGACAGAATGAGAATTTTTGGCAAATTTCCAGTCCTTCCTGCAACCTCCCATTCACCCACCCAGTCCTGCTGCTGTGTTGGGGGAACCCCTTGGAACCATACAGAATTCAACATGCCAAACAGTTGCTGTCATTCATTCACTGTTCTGCGGTAGATAGTTGCTCTGTAGCATGACCTGAATGTAATTGGATTCCAAAGAACTATGAGAAGCCTATGAGAGCACTATGGAATAAAAGTCAACTTGGAAGACCTTTTAAAGAACGTATTAGCATGGAGATTACCAGTTTATTATCACAGGGTAATGTGCTAGGTGTTGGTAAAACAGATTTTGCCAACTATCTCATTGGTCATCTTTCTTCATTTGACAAGCAAGTCTCCTCTTGGAGAATGGCAGGGACAAATATAATTGGATGGAAATTTCTGACCGAAGATGCATGTACAAAAACACTTGTATGCGTGCACACACATAATGTATTCTTTATGCCATTATTTAATATTGTCATCTAAGAGATTAAGGCTCTAGTTCCCAGTTAGCTGGAAGACACTTTTTGTATAATAAAACAAAAAATGTTCTGAATCTCTTTTCTTTTTAAAAATGGGTGGGATGAGGATCTGCTTGGAAACATAAGTCAAAATCATCCTTGTTTGTGTAGAACTGTATACAAGGATATTTGGATTTTTTCTAATGTGTGAAGGAGGTAACATAATAGACCAAGGAGCCAAGCTTAAAAAAAAATAATTCCTTGAAAATCACTATCATGCTTTATATGACAGAAGTATGAATGGTATTTTAAAAGATCTAGAGAGTATGAATGTTTTTGGCCAACTGATCAAGAAAGCCATGACACCTTTTGCAACAATATCTCACCCAATATCCTCACTCCAACCCACCCCTGCAGCCAAGTATCCTGAGGTTTGCCCATTTAATTTCCTAAGCTACTTCAGGGCTGTTTATAAAGAGAAGCTTTCTGTTGGCAACCTTTGTGCCTGTCCTTCCTTTTGCCCATCTGATTCATCTGTCTTAATCATGACCCTGTCTGAGGAACCAATTGTGCTGTGCTTGTTTAACTTGAGCTCAGCAGGTTGTGCGTTGAAGAAAGATGTTGCATATTGACAGGAACTGAAACATTTTTATTAACAACATCCATGAAGCTATTGCCAGAATTGCTTCCTTCTGTAAATGATATTAAAGCATCTCTTGGGATTTAGTAGTTTCTAGCTACAAGTTTTGTTGGGCTGTTTCCTTCTTCTTCTAGAAAGAGATATTTATATTTTGCTAGTAAATTGTTATCCCTTCCCCGTAATCCTTTTTGGGGGTTACGGTTTTAGTCTTCAGCAAACAAAGGTGTAGAAGTTGGTTTTACCCTAACACCATTGACTACATATGGCACCGTAATGGATTTTCTCCTTTATCTGTTGCCTTGAGGCAAAGATGCTAAATATTTCAGTAACCCTGTGTGCTGGTTTCCACCCTCAGTCTAAGTTACAATGATGTAAATCTAGTGCTGCTTTCACTCTATAATTATCAATCCGACCCCATTGATTTTAGGGCAGATACTGCTGATTTATGCTATGGTAACAGGGAGCAGAATCAAGTTGATCTCTATTTGGGTTGCTTTGTGTGTGAGAGAAAAATATTGTAATCATCTAGGCACTCAGTTTGTAATCTGACCTAACCAAATAAATGTAGCAAACCCTTAATAAGTATGAACAGTTAAATCTAAATACAAGTAAGAGTCTTTGATAGTATATATGCTGAAGAGGTGCTTTCTAAAATCCAGTTTTAAAGAAAATATCAGGGTTATATTTTCTGCTTTGTTTTTATTCTGAGTTATTTCGACATTGTAAGTATTAAACATGCACAACTGACCCACAGACTAGATGCCAGATCTCCTGGATTAATAATCTTCTATAACATCATAGGTTTTACCAAATGGTTCCTATGTCTAATGTTCAGAAAGCATGGAAGGGAAATTATTAATTTTAGCAAGAGTATGCTTTGTGGTTCAAAGGACATTATTTTTCATGGGCACGGCATGGGCAATAAAACATATAACAAGTTTATATTTTAATGAGGAAAAAGAAAAGAAAAACAGTACAGACAGCAAAAATAGTTTTAAGGGCCTGCCATGCATGGTTGCATTACAGAAATATGTGGTTCTGTTTTGTGAAATAGTCCTAGGCATCACATTATCTGAACAACGTATGTCCTCTTTTGCAGAAAGGTAGATGGTTTAAACAAAGTCTTTTTTTTAACTTGAGCTAAAAATCCTTGAATTCAAGAAGACTGGAATTCTCATTTGTTGAACAGCCAAATCTTGAAGGGCCAAATAGCAAGTCTTGACTGTTTTCTCCCTATTTGTTTGACTATTTTCTGTCTAATCTGCCTAAGAAATGGCACCACTATTAAGATCTGGGCAAAATTAGGCAGGCAGCCTACACCAGTTGTGGGGAGGTTTTTTTGGTTTTTTGTTTTTTTTGTTTGCCAAAGATACCAAAGTAGCAGTATGATAAAGATTCATAAACTTTCTATCCAACGATCTGGTTTGTAGGTATCTAAAACCTCTTTAAACTATCAAGTGGCTGGGACGAGCATATTAAATAATGGTCTCAAAATATTTAAGAAATGCTCCCAGAGGCTACAATTATGGCCAGTTCTTTGGTAATAATCTTAGTGGAGTGCCCTTAAGTTCCACAAGAGATCCAATGTATATGAAATGTACATAGGTATCATAGAACACTATAACTTGCATCACTGTTCAGTGAAAAAGGCCATCTGTCATTAATGGGTGGTATCCGAAGAAATTTCACCAGATCTATTTTCTTTACAGTAAGTCAAAGGCTATATAAACAAGAGAAATAAACTAGGTAGATATGATAAAGGTTCAGGTACAATACGTAGGTGGACATCTCCAATAAAAATGCAAAGAGACATGTATGACTCTCCCAGATTTTGCATAAGCAAAACCATTTATGTTCTTTTTTGTCTTCTCTCTGCCACTTTTTTCCATTTCAGTTAAGAATGCAAATTGCACATCGGACTTTGAAGAATATTTTGCGAAGAGGAAACTGGAGGAAGGAGATGGACACTCAGTTAGCATAGCGGAGTACCTACAACGCAGTGACACAGCCATTATTTACCCAGAAGCCCCCGAGGAACTGTCTCGCCTTGGCACTCCAGAGGCTAATGGGCAAGAAGAAAACGGTAAGGATGGAGTTCATTTTTAGCTACTCTTATGACCTCTTGCAGCTGTTGCAATTATAAATGCACTACATGCCTGTGTGTTTACCTTAAAATTGAGGAACAGCTGCAGAAGCATGGAATTTCATGAGCAAAGATTAGGGCTGTAATTTCATCATATTGTGATTTTCTTATTTATTTCTTTTAGTCAGAACATTCTGAAAGGTGAAATAAATAGGAGGGACAATTAAAAGACTCTTAGTTGTACAGGAGTAGTGTTCTTGCTATAACATTCGTTTTGGAATGAGTGTTGTTTTTTAAAGGAACAATGTAAGGATTGCTAACTAATTCTTTTACAGTCTTTAATAAATAATTAAACAAAAGCATCCATGAGCAGTAACTAGACTGTGTTGTTTGTGGAGGCAGCAGGCCAGCAGTTAAGTACACAGCATCAATAAATCAAATACAGAAACCAAGTGTCTTTCTTTCTAAAAATATTATTCCAATTTTGCAACAGGTAACAGCAAAGTCTTGAAATAATTTTGAGTGCTTTGTACAAGTTTCTTTTCTTTTGTGCACAAAAAGTTATTGATGTAGCTTGCAGGCTAGGTAGAAACTGTGGTGTCCCAACGCAGGCAGATTGCAGGGAATTCTGTCAATCCATCCTGGGCATGGAGCCCACAAGCTGCCACTCCTCCGCTGACCTTGTGTCCCGCTTCTCCTCCTCCTCCTGTCCCTCGGTTATAGACCTGCCACCTGGAACTCCGGATGCTTTTGCCCAACTGCTGACCTGCCCCTACTGCGACCGGGGCTACAAGCGCTTGACATCCCTGAAGGAGCACATCAAGTACCGCCACGAGAAGAATGAGGAAAACTTCCCTTGCCCTCTCTGCAACTACACGTTTGCCTACCGAACCCAGCTCGAGCGGCATATGGTGACGCACAAGCCGGGGACAGACCAGGTGGGGGGGCTTGTTTTAAGTGATTTCTTTCTATAATAACCCCTTAGAGAAATGATATTGCTTTGATTGGCAATCATTATTAATTTTTCATGGCATTTTGAAGATGCAGATCTTTTAATGGTAATAGCTTTAATTGAGGTCTAAATGATTTTTTGATGGTCTCTTCTAATATGATTTAATAGTCTTATGTTCACGATCGAATGAGTGTGTTAATTTCTAATTTAGAAATTTTATTTGCACTTTAACTTGACTTTAGTTTCATTTTTTTATGTTCCTCAAAATGTGAATGAAATTGTGGCATTTTAATTATACATTATTAAACATCTCAGCAATTTTAATTCCATTTTTCATCCAGTTTTAACTTGTATCCCCTCCATGCCACAGAAGATCTTAAAGATATTTCAAGGGTCTTCTTACTTTTCTGTTATTCATTACTTTTTCTTGAGCGTTTTTGTATTTTCAGCTAGTTCATGTTTTTAAGCCAATTGCACAAATGTTGTGCACTTTATACTGTTTTGGTTACAAGCAATCATACCAAGAATTCACCACTGCTGAAATGTATACAACATAACAACATACATCCTATAAATCAAAATGGTTCCTTGAACATAAATGCATTAGATGTAATGGGATAGAATGTGTCTGTTTTGAACATTTGATTAGGATTCGTTACATTCTTGAACTAATTCCTCCTCAAGTGCCATACCAGAAAACTCTTTACATGCCAAAAATATATTTTCGTGCTCACTAAAGCATTTCTTCATAAATTTCTACTATGATGTGTTACAAAAGAAAACTAAGTGGTGGATCTTAAAACATAGTTATCAGCGCTGGGTCCAATTACATAGGAATTATACATTTAATTTCTTTCTGTCTTAAAGGACGGAAAATAATACTTGTCTAGATTTATCTTGACAGCTGTTTTTTTTAAAATAAAATATGTGTTTAATTAGGCAAACATGCATCAGGCCCACCTTCTAATCAAACAATTTGGTAATTAGCTCACTGTCTCTCACTTGATCTCTCCAATCGATAAAATATAATTCCGACAGCTTATCATTTCATTTTAAGGTGTAGATAGAAATATTAATCTGTAACTTCCCACTTCCTGAAAAAAACAGTGTTTTTTCTCTTTTTTCTATTGTTTTTTACAATCACAAAAAGGAGGAGGGGTGCAATGAATGGATATTTATCCCACCTAAATGCCTTAAATTTCACATGCAGGAGTGTGATTGTGTTGGCGCATTACGAATGGTAGCTTTGGTGTTGAAAAGTCCCCTCATTTGCTCGTGGCATTTACAATTAGTAAATTAAAATGATTGTATCATATTAACAGTGGCACAACTAAAGTTTATAGTAGTCCTCGGAGGGCTGTGGGGGGAGACAAAGCAGCTGTTGCTGTTTGTTTATGCAACTCAGCAACATATGAGCGCTGGTCCCTCAATGGCGCTGGGCGGGCTGGGCTCTGCTTGATCTTTGAAGGTTGCTGCTGTTTGAACAACCCTCCCTGTGTCCCATGTAACACCATCTGTCTCACTAGGAATGTGGGAAGATTCAGCACACCCTAGCAGTTGTCATACCGTTTCTGCGCTGCCTTTTCTGCAATAGGCTTTTGTGTCATTGCTGTTTGGGAGGGGAAGGGAGGAAAAAGGGCTGACCTCCTACCTTGAACATCCAGGCTAGATGACTGCTGCTTTCCTCCTCCCCTCCTCCTCCTCCTTTTTGTTCAGAATTCAAAGTCACAGCACTTTTCTCACTTGTTCAGAAAGGTCAGCTGTGTTTGATTCTATCTCCATGCTGCTTTTTAACTTCTCCTTTCTGCCAAGGTTTTCACTTGTTTTGCCCCGACTCTTTCGCCTTGCTCGGGAGGGGAATTAAAACAAAAAGATGGTTCAGTTCTCTGATCACCAGCGACAGCCTCCTTCATTACATAGCAAAGAACCCTTGTCCTTAAAAATCATAACACTTAAGAGTTCAGTGGCACAATAAGTAGATGTTTTTAAAACAGCATGTTACGAAGAATTATACATAGTTACAATATGCTGGGAATTATTACGAACCTACGTTTCTTTTAAAAATTAACAAATCCATTCCTTCGAACTGTATGCCTTAATATATTGCCGTGCCGATGAAAGACTTAAGAAATAATTCCAAACCAAACGCTGAAAGTGCATTCAGATTTGCTTCAGGTTTACTGCCAACATTTTGATTTTTATGGCAGTGCTGATGAGGCAAATAAATGTACAAGCAGATCTTTCACTCTGACAGAAAAATGCAAAACGGCTTTAATTATTTTTTTTTCTTAAAAGGAAAAATCTCCTTCACCCTCCCACTCCTTCTCTCCATTCCACCTCGCTATCCATCCTCCCAAATAGCAAAACACGCACAGGTTTTGTATCTCTATCTACATGTGTATATGCATGCAAGTCATGCTAGTGTTTTTATTCCTCTAGCACCAAATGCTGACCCAAGGAGCAGGCAATCGTAAGTTCAAGTGCACAGAGTGCGGCAAGGCCTTCAAATACAAACACCACCTGAAGGAACACCTGCGAATCCACAGCGGTAAGTAGTTGAGTTTTTAACAGAAAGTAGAAAAGACTACTACATATATAATTTTGTTTGAAACTATCAAGTTTGAATCTATCAGCCATGAAGATAAATGGTATCTAATGCATCCTCATTTTTCTGCAGTTAGTAAAATGAAGTGAGATGGATTATACACCAAGAACTTACATGGGATATTTTTCACATATCAGAACTTGTTGCCTAATTAATTAATTAAATTCAGATTATTTCCTGAAATTATTTGTACTCCAAAGAATTCAGACATTCTTGCTCATTTTGCATTTAGGTGCCCCTATGTTGATTTTTCTTATTTAAAAAAAATGCAGGAAGCGCTAATGATCAAAAGGCCCCAAATCTGGAAGCATGTTGTGGTGTAGGATCAGCAAGGAACACCTCAAGCTCCATTACTTAGAGCAGCTGCCTCACTCGTTTTGTTGAATTATATCTGTAACCTATCCATCCTTTTCCCCAAGGAATTCAGAGTGGCTGTGTAGTGTCACAACCATACCATATGATAAGTTAAATTGCGAAATAGCAACATACACAAAGGGCCTATTTGGCAGCCTTTGTAACTTATGATTTCTTCATACACTGTATTTTTCAAGAAGTACTAGTGAAATGTTTTGCCTGGATGTAACCACGTGAAGCATAAAGCTTTATTTTCAGTAGGCATCTAGCGTAAACTGTAGTTTTCCAGTAAGTGGACACCTAATTGCAGGCACCATTTTACTGGTGCACAACCAGCACAGTGGACCTTTTTGTGGCCTGGCGCTTGAGGCCTCCCATGTTGAGATCCAGCACTCTCAACTAATGCACTATACTGGTAACCATTTTCTCAGAGGCTGATAATTTTGTGTGCACAATGTGATTAAAATAAGTGGGCTATCTTGAGATAATTATGAAATCTAGGTACACATTTGAACTCATAGTAGACTGTAGGAAAGTGGGTAAATGAAGTAATATCTTACTTTTATATCTTGAATGTGTCAACCTAGGAAAATATTAACCTTATATAGGACCTGAAATTATTTGTTACAAACATATGTAAAGTCAGGATTTCAGTTATTCTAAACTAAAAAAATAAATTCACCAAGGCTGCAATTCTATACAGTAGGTCCACTTATGTGAGCTCATTGGACATGGTTTCAGTTATACACATAAAGCTTTGAATACCTTAAAAATTGCACAGGAGGCCCTAGCAATGACTAGAGAAGTGTTCTCTCTAGACTTCCAGAGTGGTTCTATAGTCAACTTCGTCTATAGCAGTGGTTCTCAACCTGTGGGTCTCCAGATGTTTTGACCTTCAACTCCCAGAAATCCTAACAGCTGATAAACTGGCTGGGATTTCTGGGAGTAATAGGCCAAAACACCTGGGAATCCACAGGTTGAGAACCACTGGTCTATAGGTGTAGCTAGAACACTTCTCTTGGCATCACTAGGTCCTTCTGCACAGTTCTATGGTATTCTTCATCCAGAAGCTCAAGACATTGTTAATTTTGGGTTAGAAAAAATAGGGTTCCAGAATATGTGAAAATTGTATTACACGAAGGGTCCTGGAATGATTCCCACATGTAATGAACTGGGTGGCAGCTGGTTGAGTTCCATAATGACCACTGAATTCTATGGACCTACCCTCTGTTAAGTGTGCATCCATTTAAGCTCCCTTACTGAAGAAATTTGTGTAGTTGTGTACTGTTCTAAGCCCAAAGCACTGATTTGCTCACAAAGGCACCTCTAAATAATATTGATTTGAACTAGAGATCTTCCATTTCCTCATGTTGAAATGAATTGTATGGGTGCTCACTGTACCCATTTAAGCTAGTGGCTTGACCCAGATAGACAGGAAACTATACATTTTCAGTATGAAAACATTCCTCCTCCTCTCCGGCTGAAAAAAGAAGCTTTCAGTTAAGATAACCACAGTCACCAGTACTACCCAAATGTTGGGAACTGTCTTTAATTTCAACACCAAGTCAAGATCTTGAAATCGCTCTTTGATCCTGACTTGTTCTCATAATTATAGCTGAAGTAAACCATAGTTCCTTGACCCCAAATTCAGGGAAACTATGGTTTGTTTAACTTCATAAATGGAAGCTTTTGATTTTTTGAGAGGCATAAAAGAGGAAGGATGGGAGGCAGAAGTATGTGGCTTAATCTCCCAAGAACAAATGATAGTTTCCAGTTATTTTTGATCCGATCTAATAAACTGCTGATTATGGACTTGTTTTATGTGTCTTAATTGCCAGTACATTATTTGATCTAAATTATACATTTTGACAAGTTTGATAGGCATTGATGAACTATTGTTCATTATGTGAATATGATATGCAGGGAATATTTCCTTGTACAGTTTTCCCCCAGTCTTGTATATGAGTGTCTAAAGTTGCAAAACCAAGCAGAGCAGGAAGTGAAAAGGGTAGTATCCTTGGAATGGGTGTTGGATGTTACTGATGTGGCTTCCAGAACCGAAAAGATGTTCACAACTTCCAAAGTGGCTACTGAATTCATGTAGTCCCAAGGTCAGAAGTATGGGGATAAACAGGGGAACAGAAAAGCAGAAGAAAGAACCATAGATCCATACTTGGTTAACTTCTCCTCTATTCTTCTTATCTATTCCAGTTTCCTTCACTCTGGTTAATTGTAAACCATTATAGTTGTCTATAATGGCAACTTTAAAGGCTGGAATGGGGAAACCATGTTTTGTATGAACCTGATTGTGTTTTCAGGTGGATTTTAGAAACTTGGTTCCAGTTATAGTTTCTAATTGTAGTTTGGAGGCAAAGTGTGGGTTGGTCAGAATAGAAGGATGTACACAAAGAATAAGAAGGTATAAGAGAGAAGTGAGAATAAATCAATGAACCTGAAAAAAAGCTGAATGTATCCTTGTCTAAAAGTAAAATATTATAAAAATGTATGTGGTCTCTGATAGTGGAAGGACCAAAGCTTTAAGTTGTCATGAAAGAAGAATAAGTTTCAGTACCTCTTCCTGGAAAAGATGGTTGCTGTTCTCTGAATGTTGCCCTATAGGGATATCTGGAAATTTAATAATCAAAATCAAAACAAGCCAGAGCAGTCAGTCCCTGAGTTACAAACATCCAACTTACAAATGACCCCTAGTTAAGAACGGGGTGAGATAACTTCCTAGAGGAAGAAATCTACCTCTAGGAAGGGAAATTCACCCCTGAAAGAATTTTCATGGGGAAAAGGTGTCTCCACTGAAGCTTTATCACCAATAACCCTTGTTTCCACAATAGGCCAAATTTTGCAAAATCCAATTATCACAGGGACAGAAAGTGAGGTGAAATTTTCTGAACAGGGACACAGACAGCAAAACAAATGTCACGGGGATGTTAACCTTTCCCTGTGCTATCCAAAATGCACACACACACACACACACACACACACACACACACACACACACACACACATATATGGCTGGAGTTACACTTAGAAACCTACCTGTTCCGACTTACAAAAAAAATCAATTTAAGAACAAACCTACAGAATCTATCTTGTTCATAACTTGTGGACTGCCTGTATATGCCAATATTCCAAAGCATAAATTTCCCTTAATTTAGAATTAAGCTTGGTAAAAACTGCTAACTGTCATAGGCTTAGTACCCTACGGTGAACCAAATATTTTTTTGAGTATTCATCGTGTCAGCTGCTGCATACAAAGTTGTGCTACTATTGTAGAGAACTTGCTGCAGTAATAGCACAGCTTAATATTCGTAGTAAGGATGTCATGGTAACTGAATGTTTCCTGGATCCTTATTAAAAGACATGGTAAAATTATACTCTTCTGCTCTCTGTATTGAGATATTACAATCACAGCTGTGTGGTATATGGCCTTTCAAGCTCAGTGCTTTCCACACTACACTTTGTAAGGTTCCCTGTTTCTTTTTAAAGAAGGAAGCAGGAAACATTGCACTCATGCATTTCCTACATTCAAAAAATATTAGCAACAGTATAAGTCTAAAAGTCTAACACAGGAGAGAACTTGCATGCTGCTACTTGGAGAACTTCTAGATGGCATTATTTTCAGTTGCAAAGAAAGAAAATTCAGTGAAATAATAAAGGCATGATGTGATTAGCTTCAACATAAGATATATAAAGAACAGATTTGTCTCATACTAATATTTATTTTTTTAAAATTTCTTACAGGTGAAAAACCCTACGAGTGTCCAAATTGCAAGAAGCGCTTCTCCCATTCTGGCTCATATAGTTCACACATCAGTAGCAAGAAATGTATTGGTTTAATCTCTGTAAATGGCCGAATGAGAAACAATATCAAGACGGGTTCTTCTCCTAATTCTGTATCTTCCTCACCTACTAATTCAGCCATTACACAACTGAGAAACAAGCTGGAGAATGGAAAACCACTTAGTATGTCTGAGCAATCAGGCTTACTGAAAATCAAAACAGAACCACTAGACTTCAATGAATATAAAGTTCTGATGGCAACCCATGGGTTCACTGGTGCTAATCCTTTCATGAACGGCAGACTTGGTGCGACCAGCCCAATCGGAGTCCATGCTCCTACGCAAAATCCAATGCAGCACTTAGGAATGGGGATGGAATCACCTTTACTTGGATTCCCAGCAATGGGGAGCAATTTAAGTGAAGTGCAGAAAGTACTACAGATTGTTGACAACACCGTTTCTAGGCAGAAAATGGACTGCAGCAGTGATGAAATCTCCAAGCTGAAGGGTTATCACATGAAGGACCCTTGTTCTCAACCAGAAGAACAAGGTGTTACTTCTCCTGGTATTCCACCTGTTGGTCTTCCAGTAGTCAGTCATAATGGTGCCACTAAAAGTATTATTGACTACACACTAGAGAAGGTCAATGAAGCCAAAGCTTGTCTCCAGAGCTTGACTACAGACTCAAGGAGGCAGCTCAACAATATCAAGAAAGAAAAGCTACGCACCCTAATAGACCTAGTAACGGAAGATAAAATGATAGAGAACCATAATATACCGACTCCATTTTCATGCCAGTTCTGTAAAGAAAGTTTTCCTGGTCCCATTCCCCTGCATCAGCATGAACGTTACCTGTGTAAGATGAATGAAGAAATCAAAGCAGTCCTCCAGCCTCATGAAAACATGGCTCCTAGCAAACAAGGAGTGTTTGTTGATAAGCAAGCCCTCCTCCTATCTTCGGTACTTGAGAAGGGAATGACTAGCCCCATCAATCCATACAAGGACCATATGTCTGTACTTAAAGCATATTTTGCTATGAATATGGAACCCACTTCTGATGAACTACTGAAAATTTCCATTGCCGTTGGCCTTCCTCAGGAATTTGTGAAGGAATGGTTTGAACAAAGAAAGGTCTACCAGTTCTCGACTTCCAGGTCGCCATCGCTGGAGAGGAGCAGTGCCAAGGTGGTGCTGGCTGCCACCAACAACACTCCCATGAAAGACTGTTTGTCAGCCAGATCCCCTGTAAAGCCTGTGGACTCTATAACATCACCATCTATAGCTGAACTTCATAACAGTGTTACTAACTGTGATACTCCTCTCAGGCTAACAAAACCTACTCACTTTACCAATATTAAACCAGTTGACAAATTGGACCACTCCAGGAGCAATACTCCTTCTCCATTAAATCTTTCTTCCACATCTTCTAAAAACTCCCATAGTAGTTCTTACACTCCAAACAGTTTCTCCTCTGAGGAGCTTCAAGCTGAGCCTTTGGACTTGTCTTTACCAAAACTAATGAAGGAACCCAAAAGTATTATAGCCACAAAGAACAAAACAAAATCCAGTAGTGTAAATGTAGACCACAACAGTGTTTCTTCGTCATCTGAAACTTCAGATGAACCACTGAACTTGACTTTTATCAAGAAAGAATTTTCTAATGCAAATAGCTTGGATAAAAGCACTAATCCATTATTTGGTATGAACCCTTTTAGTGCCAAACCTTTATATACCACACTTCCACCACAGAGCGCATTTCCCCCAGCCACTTTTATGCCACCAGTTCAGACCAGTATTCCTGGGCTACGACCATACCCAGGCATAGATCAAATGAGCTTCCTACCACATATGGCCTATACTTATCCAACTGGAGCAGCTACGTTTGCTGACATGCAGCAAAGGCGGAAGTACCAGCGGAAGCAAGGTTTTCAGGTAAATATATGACTTATTCCACAACTGTATATAATTGTTTATGATGTAGAACATCCTGATTCCTTTCTAAAATGCCTCAAATGTTTTAGGTTATGCAAGAAAGAGACTGAGACAATGGTTTAGAAAAAAATGTGACAACAAATAAATGTTCATTTGTTGTGTTTTTAAGACACAACTTTGTTAGCAATTTGAATAAATTTTGTAGGTCCAGTTTATCCACTCTTCAAACAAAACACTCCCAGAATAAGAACAATAATATAAAATCTTCACATGGAAAAAACATTTAACCCGCAGTTACCATTTGTGCTCTTAAAGGAGAGAGAATTCCTGGTCAATTCATATTTATAAATAGCCATCTCATTATACAACCTTTAACATAAATATATTTTCCTGGTTTGTGGCTTCACTGGCACAGCCACTACTGTGGCTAAGTTAGTTTGCTTGGCCACTGTAACTCTTAGAAATTCCCCAGAGAATCACATGGAAATGATAATGCAGGCATAAGCTGTTTATAATATGTTCCGACTAATCTTTACAAAGCTATAAAAGGGATTAGGAAGATCCCCAGGCCAGACTTGTTTTCATCTCACCTGTTCCATTTTCCACTGTTATCCATCCTCTCCCTGCCTCCCCACCAACATCCCATCCCACAGACTTTGTGGCAAAGTCTCTAAAAATTCCAGTTGTTGTTAGACAGTTTATCTGCTATCGTTTTCATCATTGTGTCCTCAGGCTGACATGATGTGGGTCGTATGTGGACACAGCAAAGCTGTCTTATGCCATGTGAGATCATTGGTCCAGCTAACCTAGGCAGGTTGACCATAACTAGCCGTGGCTTCCAAACATTTCCAACCTCATCCTGATTTTAACTGGAGATGCCAAGAATCACAAGGGGAACCTTCTAAATGCCCTGCCACTGATCTGTGGCTCATATATGTGTGACTTACTTTGCTTCCAAACTTTTAGTTACTTCAAATGTCTAAAATTGTGACACATGCCCATTTAAATAGAGCAAAGGATTTTATTCATAGGAAACATTCATAGTGTGTAGAAATTGTGTATATATTGGCAGACGGAGATTAACTGATACTTGATTTTTTAAAACATCTGTGGACATTCCCATATGACCTATTAGTATTCCATTCCATACTATTCCATTAGTAATTTTACCAACTAGTAAATGTTTTATATTTTCGAATGTGAAAATCAGGTATGGTTTAATGTTACAGGCAATAATCCCTCCCTGCACAATAGGAGCATAAATAGCACGGTACCTCCATAACAGCTGTTCCACTATTCCAATTTACAGTACATCTGCCCTCTTTGTAAACGTATTTAAGCCTATTTAATCTTCTCTAATATTAATTAGTACAAACCTAGTCTAAGAAACTGAACTGTCTGATAGCAAATGGAAATGTACGTTATCATGCAAGTTTGCACTCTCTTTGGATCAAGACAAAATAAATATCAAGAAATTTAATAATTTACTGATCCACATTCATTACTGCTTAATGCTGAAGGCTGTTTTTACATAGATAGAACACTGATAAAAAGTGTTATTAATATTCCCTATTTCAAATTACAAAATTAAATATAATAATGTAGCTCAAGGCCTTTAGAGGGGATACATTTAAATGAATTGCATAATAATAACATCTTGTACCTAAATATAAAATTCAATCAAAGCTTTTCTAACACTTATAGAATATTTTGATGTGCATAAAGAAAATGTATTTTACCTGTACTTATGCAATTTCCTAATATTACCTGATATTAAGAACATGCCATGCTCTTTGAAACTTTACACATGCTGACAGAAAAGGCCCTGTTGACCTCTTAAAAGCTTCCTTCTATGAAACCATTCACAAGAGCTGTCTTACAAAGCAGAGACCAGAGTTCAAAAACTAAAATGTTGACTGATTTATCTTGAACAGTAGACACATGCACATCTCATGTCATTGTTTTTGAAACTCCCCTGAGCTTTCCAGTGGCCTGCTCTCTGACTTGCTCTCTGGCATTGTCTGGGGTTGTGATGCAGGACATTTGGTTGAGAAACAAAGACCCAAAGCCACTGCATGTCTCAATCTACTTGCTTAGTTCAGTTCTCTGGATTGTGACCCAAACTTAAAAATTTATCTTGTCTATATATGGCTTTTTTAAAAAGAGTTAAAATTAAGTTTGTATTTTTGAAGGATTTGGACCCACTATGGCATTCCATAACCTCCAGTTAATTCACAGAATTATTGCAGAAGTGTAACACCTGTTAGAAATATTTATAACCTAGATATTTCTCTCCAGAGTGTTTAAAAAATTACCTCTTAATATGTGACTGAAGGCTTTCCTTCAAATCCTGTGCACAATTAAAATGCATCTTTTCAGCAATTCCAAGTTTTTGTTCATAAAATATGAAATATATCTCTTTCCACATTTATTTAATAATTCTAACATAGGCACTGAATAGTTCAAATAAGGAAGCACCAGTGCTGCTTGCGTCCATCTGTATCAACCGAGATATCCTTCTGTAGAGAAAATCCTTGAAAAACAGATATTTCTGATCTTTCTGGAACATCTCTGAAAAATTAAGCAAAAAGGCAGCAGATGTAAAACAGGCTTCCCTGGTACCCCCACAGCTAGCTTATTGACTGCCATCATATACATGACTATGAAAATTAACTGCTACTGGGTTCTGTGGGACTAACCCCAAGTAACTACATATAGGACTGAAACCTTCCTTTTGGATAACTTTGATCCAAACAGTCATGCCAGATAACATGTGAAATCCAGAAGTTCAAAATTAGAACTAAAATCTGCTGAGGATAACTATTTGGCTTTTAGAAATGCAATTGTATGACCAAGAGCTCTGTCAAAATACGTGGACATCACTAGTCCTGGGTTAGTATAGATTATTATATCTAAGATCAAAATAGCATATTTCACAGGGATGCAATCATGAAAGACAATGTGGAACTGAGTTTGGTTAATTTGTCACTCATCTTGTTCCATAAGTTGGTAATACTGTAATGGGTCATTTGATTTTCTCCTCCCTTCCATTGTAAATATAGCACTTAAACTATAGAATCTCAACCCGTTATTCCAGGAGTAGATAGTGTCACTATGACAGCATTATCTTGTACCTTTCTATCCAAGTTTAAGGAAAGGCTGACTGCTTGACAGCCTAGTCGCACTGCTTACAGATTCTGTCCTTTCTCTTAGATTGTGGGTACCATGTGAGATTGAACTAGTTCTGGGTCAGTTCATCTATCCTTGTAATGTTTGGGATCCTTTATCATGTGTGTTTCCTCATTCCCACTAGCAGCCAGCCAATGATCTGAAGACAGAGTAGGAAACATTCAAAATGATGGTCAGAACTTCTTTGTACTATGATATCCAGGATTTCCAAGCTACCATGCTACATGCAAACTAAATAATCTTAAATGTTACAAGAGATATATGTAGAAGTTGTTTCCATGACAGCTTATGTCACCTGAGACTCAGGCAGCATCCTAACTATTACTGCTCTTCCATGAACAGAAGATAGTCCTTTATTGGCAGAGAAGCAATGATCCTCACTGGGTTTTCTCATTTCCCTTTCCTCCTCTCAGATGCACCTATATTGCTTTAAAGGTCTTTCATTTTTCTGGAACAGGATGGGAAGAGGTATAGTGACTTCATGGGCAATATAAAGAGGCAGTTGTAAAAAAATCTCAGCCTCTTTCCTTTCTCCCAGTGTGGATTACAAGTCTGGATGCAGCCTGCTCTTCTCTGCAACTGTCAGATATAATATGCAACTCTGACCTTTGCTCTGATGTCCAAATATGTATTTTTCCACAATTTGCATAAGAACCCCATTTAGAATCTGGTCCCTCTGCTTGATGGGAAATTGGCAGTGAGACATTCAGTCGTCTTACTATAACTGAGGATTGAATCCTATTAAATTAAATAGTATATTACTAACGTATTTTAAGAACCACAGGATATTGTCTAACACCACAGAACAAGGGAAGGAAACATGATTTACATAAACCATTTGGTTGCATCACAGGGAGAATTGCTTGATGGAACACCGGATTACATGTCAGGTCTTGATGACATGACAGACTCCGACTCCTGCCTGTCCCGAAAGAAGATCAAGAAGACAGAGAGTGGCATGTACGCATGTGACTTATGTGACAAGACATTCCAGAAAAGCAGTTCCCTTCTGCGACACAAATATGAGCACACAGGTACGAATGATTGCAATGGGGAGAGAGACAAGTTTTGTTGCATGTGATACATTTCATAATATTTAATGAGTACACTTCCACAACATAAGATGCAGCATCTGCTAAGACATTCAACAAGGAAGAAATAATGTGCATTGCTTAGCTCATTTTGACTCCTCCCCCCACATGTTCAATATGTTGGCACTTTTTCTTTGTGTTTCTGGATATTAAGAGGCCATAGCGGACCAAAATAACATGAAAAATTGGGTATAACTAGAACGCCAGTTCATTCTCTAGGCCTCTAGAAATAATAATAAATTGCAATAAAATAAAAATCAGATTTTTAAAAAATCAGGTATTTTTTTCAAAGGTGAAATTGAAAGGACTAAAAGGTGTGGCCAGTGATCTTGTTTCTCAGTTAATATCAGTTTAGTAAATCTGTCCCCAATAATAACTCAGCCACTAACATATTTTCAGTTATTCTGTTCTTAAATGCCTGCGTGAAGAGAATTATCCCCCAAATAGTGAATTCTCTGTTATTGCTTATTAGTCATGTATAATCTCAACCTACCCTACTTCTAATAAGCACAGCTGATCTGTTCTTTCAAACAAGTCTTCCCTTGAAATGAACAAATATGAGCCTTGAAACACAAAGTAAAGTTGAAGTGAGTTTGTGTAGGTTTTTTTGCAATGGAGGAAAGAGTGTCCTAAGGTTTTTGGTCTGGAAATACCCAAGTCTTTCCCACTCCCGTACTTAATAACAGTCTGGCCTGCATCACTTAGATAACTCTGCTAAAGATATGGTCTTTTCCCCCATAATACGGTTGCCACAATAAAACTACTTTCCTAAGATGGCTTCTAACAGACAGCATGCAGATGCTTCTGCTACAATCAGTTTTAAATGACATCTGCATGTTACTGTGTGTTGAGAGGCAGGTGTTAAAAGTCTTTATATGAAGCAGGATTACCTTCTCTGTTTGAAAACTCAGGGCATTCCTAATGCCTGAAATAAAAACCTGGAAGTTTTTATGGAATGCCAGCTTAAAAATTAAAAGTATGAAAATATTGAATGTAAAAATAAAGTATGACTTCAAAATTATTCATCAGTGGCAGACTTTTCTGATCTGGTGCCTTTCAAGAGTGTTTAGTTGCTACCTCCTCAGTCATTCCAGAAAGCATACCCATTTACCATGCAGGCTGGGAATGATGGGAATTGAATCTAGCGCCTCTGGAGTGCGCCAACTTTGAGAAGGCTGAACTATGGATTTAGATAAGAAGTTAGATTTCCGTATTATTAAGGTTCAAATTGTGTGGCTAGATAGCTGGATTTGTTTGTGTGTGCACTCACATATATATGGGAAGGAACCAGAACACTAAATATTAGAATAAACACATATAATATGATGGGCAAATTTTAAAGCAAGATATCTGAGCTCTTAACCAATGATCATCAGCAAACTATGAGACTATACATGAGAACTTTTCTAGCTCTAGCTTTTTTTTCTGTATACATGTTATCCTTTCACACTTTTGGGATTCTGTTGCTTCTCTTCTAATACATATTTATACTTTACACAAAACCCAAAGCAGCAGTTTAGTTTTTTTTATAACAATGTTGATTCTATTGCATGGATTAATAGCAATGAAACTGGAAAAAGAAATAATCATTTGATAATGTATGTAAAAAGTAAAGTTTTATCTTGGCTGGTTAATCTCAACTAGAGCAGATCCATTCAATTGTTGAAAGCTGAATATGCACAAGTCAATACCACTGATTCAGTAAGTATACTGTAATCAGTAGTATCAACAAGATGTAGACATATGTTTTTTATAGTTTCCAGGATGTTTACCTTCTTTATAATCTACCCATCTGAATAACTACCTACCTACCTATCTACCCATGCAGTTTTCAAAATAATTCAAAAACACTTCCTCTAAATCAATGGTTCTCAACCTGTGGCTCCCCAGATATTTTGGCCTTCAACTCCCAGAAATCCTAATAGCTGGTAAACTGGCTGGGATTTCTGGGAGTTGTAGGCCAAAACACCTGAGGACCCACAGGTTGAGAACAACTGCTCTAAATGGTCCTTTGCTATGTTTTACTAGAACCACTCTTGGGGGGGGGGGGAGAAAGTCTGGCACATATGTAGACATTACTCCCACAAATATCAAGTCTGGCTTTTTGTCCAGTGCTTACTAAAATAAAGTAAAACTTTGAGATGACAGTCTGATAAACATTGTTTCTGTGAAATCCTTGTAATTTTCAGTGCTTTTGGAAGGTAGTTAATTTCAGTTATTACTAAATATACACCTTTACCTCCATATATGGCTCAACAACCTCTCAAATCGCATTTAGCAAATTCTGTCCATTCATTATATCTTTGTCTTTTAAAGTATGGACTGTGGTCCTCTGCACAACTAGTCAACTTCTAATGACATTAGGGCTGGGCACTTGGAAAGTATGATATACTGAGCAGTCCATTCCCATGCGCACTCCAGCAGTGGCAAAAGTGCATGCCAAGTGGCTGGTCAGCAATTAATCACCAGTCATGTCACAAGCACCAGACAAGCATCTTCTCTGTCATAGTGTCTGGTCACCTTTGCTCTGAACTGACAGTGTCCTTTCAGCCAGTGGTGAGAGAAATGAGCCAAAAAGTGTGTTTTCAAACCTTTACTTTAGGATTGCCAGTTTTACGACAATGCATTGGCATAACAGATTTGAAAACTGTGAATGACTAAAGTTTAAAAACAGCCATGAATGAAACCAAAAATGGACTGCTCGCCACATCCAGTTTTGCTTTTCATTTTCTGACTAGAGCCCCAGTGGAGCAATGGGTTAAACCCTTGTGCCGGCAGGACTGCCAACCAACAGGTCGGCGGTTTGAATCCAGGGAGAGCAGGTGAGCTCCCTCTTTTAGCTCCAGCTCCCCATGCGGAGACATGAGAGAAGTTTCCCACAGAATGGTAAAACTTCAAACATCTGGGCGTCCCCTGGGCAATGTCCTTGCAGATGGCCAATTCTCTCACACCAGAAGCAACTTGCAGTTTCTCAAGTAGCTCCTGACACGAAAAAAATAAATTAAAAAACTATGTCTTTTTTTGACAATCAGAAGAATCCAATGGACAAAAATATTGGCCCTTAGATCTACCAGTTTCCCACCCTGTGACCTACCTTTATATACTTAAGACTTAACTTTTCATAATGACTGTATAAATTAGTAAAATGTCCTAGCCAAGAACAATTAAAAATAAGAAGAGATGTCTAAAACGTATCATATTAAACCATCTTGATTTTAAGTTATTCCAATTATGAAAACTATTGCTTTTGTATATTTCTTTAAAAAAGAAAACACTCTCCTTTTCCATGAGAGCCTAAAAGATACAAGGTGTTCTACTGCTACTACTCCATCACTATTATGTTCTTTGTTCCTCAGCCTTTTCAGCTAGATCCAGTGCAGAAAATAAAAAAAGATGTTTAAATGCTCATGGGATTAGGGAAGAAAATTAAAGCAGTATTTTGGACCAGATTGTTTGTTTCATTGGTGTATATATTCCTTATGCTGCATTAATCAGGTGCAATTGTTTGTTTGTTTGTTTGTTTTGAGAGAGGAAACTCTGCAGGCTTTGCATCTCTGCACCTTTCCTCTCCTGAACGATTTTATTACAGCCATCTGCAAATATTACGGTTTACTACACTACTACCGTAAACCTCTTATGTTGGAGCTGGCCTTCATATATACTAGTATCTGGGCATATGGCTGAATCCCGTAAAGTTGGTCGGCCATAAGGTCCACAGATGTAGGCTGGAAATTTAAAGAAAGAAAAATTGAGAAGTCAAAATGCATGCGCTCACCTACTTGATTTGCAAAAAAAAAAAAAAAGGAAATAGTTAATACACACTCTGATTTTGAACTAGCAAGGAAGGCTTACTGTGCAAAAAGAAAAAAGTATAGCTGTCCTTTTTATGAGATTTGCTCTCTTGGCTTTATCAGAAACAATTGTCCTTGAAAAGTAAAACGACAAAAAGCATGGAAACTACAGTTAAGAGATTTGGGCTCCCTTCATCTCTGCCCCAGATTTCCTTTGTGAACTTCAGGAAATACTAGTCCTATGTAAGCAAGCATGCAACCTGCTCACAGGAAGTCTAAAAGCAGGGAAACAAGGCTGGCATGCATGCAAGCCTCACCCGAATGCCCATGTCCCTCCTTCTCAGTCCTTGACTTTCCTTGTACAGTAGAGTCTCTCTTATCCAACATATATGGAGCCGGCAGAATGTTGGATAAGCCAAAATGCTGTATAATAAGGTGGGATTAATGAAAAGCCTATTAAATGTCAAATTATATTATGATTTTACAAATTAAGCACCAAAACATTATGTTTTACAACCAATCGAAAGAAAAAGCAGTTCAATACATGGTAACATTATGTAGTAATTACTCTATTTACGAATTTAGCACCAAAACATCGCAATGTATTGAAAACATTGACTATGAAAACATTGACTACTAATTTTTTTTACTACAAATAAATATAGAATTGCATGAAATGAACTTACAGTAACAACATTGTCGGAAGTGAAATCCGTAAAAAGTTCACTCCTGTGAAGATTTTAAAAAAATCTGTGATCCTTGCCTGTCTAGAGAAACAGCTGTGGATCTGGGTGGGAGGAAGACTGTGTTGGATAATACAGAATGTTGGATGAACTAAGGTTGCATATGCAAGACTCTACTGTATTGAGGGTGTCTATAAAAGGAGTGTCTGCCATATTTTCCATTAAAAGGCTTCTATTTTATATTGAAGCCTCACATTCCCCCAATCAATTGTCTGCATAGGTTTTCTATTGCAAGAAACAACCTAATACCTAATTCCAGAGTAAATATGTGTGTGTATGTGCCTTCAAGTTGCCCATTGATCCCATGAATGCCATAGGGCTACTCAGTGGCACTTCTGTCAGTCTATAATAATCTCTGGCACCTGGTATTCATTGGTGATTTCCATCCCGAGTATTAACCAGAGCCCTGCTTAGCTTCCTAGATCAGAGAGGTTCTAGTGCCTTTAGGGTATATATAGGCCCTGTTCTAAGAGCAACAAAGGGCAGTTTAGTTCATGCAATCATGTTCCTGTCTACTTATAAGCAAATCCCACTGAATTCAACACTATGCCCAGATAAGTGTGTACAGTATTGGAGCCATGAACAGTCTCATAGAAACTGCTGCATTAAAATAGTTAACTGGAGAAGCACTCAGTACAAAGGGTAACACAGTCAAATTAGGTTGTCTTCAATAAATCAGGAAGAAGGCATGCTAAATAACATGAAACTGCCCTTGATATCCCTCAACCTATCCTTCCATTCTCACCCAGCTAAAGTTTACTTCCGAGAAAATGTAAAGACCACTTGCCTTTTTCTTCTTGTTCCTTGGCCTCTTTTGTAAATGTTAAGTGAATTGCAAATTAAACTGATAAAGTTATGGAAAAAGCCCGAGCGGTGGAATGGCTGTCTCCTCTATTAATATATATGAGAAATTTCAATCTGTGTTCAGGGCAAGACTCTCTGAACTGCAATTAACCTTTGCTTTCAGTGTCTGAATCATTATCCTTTCCTCATCGTTTTTGGGACAGTTAGTGCTTATCTTTTCAGAGTAGCACAAATAACAGGCAAAACTTTATAAGCCAAAATGTGGATCTCTTTAAAATCAGAGTTCCACTTTCCTTCGTCATCAGCTAGCTTTTCTGGAAATGTCTTGATAGCTCATAACCAGTTCAGTCATTTAGAAAGTTTTATGAGGAATGAAAGTAATAATGCAGGACCTAAATCATCACTTCTCAGATATGTATGATTTGAGCAAGTCATTGTATTCGTTCTACCTAAACTCTTCATCCCTGAGATTGTGTAAAAGACCCCAATACTAGTCTAAATCCAAGACATAGTTGTTTCATCTCCTCTCCCCGTTATGACCCTCTGTGCCACTTCCAGACTAGCTGCAGAAGGAATCCCAGCCCTCTGCTGCAGGCTGTGAGGATGCCATTAGCTACTATCAAAGTGTCAAAGTAACAACCCCTTCGACACTTTGGACTAACCAAACAGTCTATAAAATATTTATTTGTTTATTTATTTATTTATTTATTTATTTATTTATTTATGTTTTTGCAATTACTCTGTTGTATGTAATTGCTTCATTTTTAGCATATCTTGTTTGTGGCGCATTCATTGCAATTCTGGTTTGAGTCATCAAGCCACTCCATTGACATAACCTTCGTTCCTTGGGCTTCACAGTGATGAAAAAAAATTCTCCCTACTCCACAATCACCGTGGCTACTTTTATAGTAATTTTTTAATTGTTTTAAGAAAATGTAGACACCAGAAAAGGCAGTATGTTTTATAGTGCCCTGCATCATCATCCAGCATGGTTGGGCAAATGTTAAGACCAACTGGAGCTAATATTGTTTCCCTGCTCCTCATCATTCCTTCCTGTTCTTTATGTGTAACTAGCTGTGCCCGGCCACGCGTTGCTGTGGCTAGGACTTTATTTTTCTTTTCTTTTTGTTGTATGAACTTAGAGGAGTGGATGAGAGGTTGTGATGTCACTTTTTGGGGTTGTGGGGTGTTTAGTTTAGTTGTTTTGTCCAGTGCCGTGATTCCATTACCCTTTTATATATATAGATTTAGATATAATGTAGATCAAACACCAGCTAGAACAGTGGTTCTCAACTTGTGGGCCCCCAGCTGTTTTGGCCGACAACTCCCAGAAATCTCAGCCAGTTTACCAGCTGTTAGGATTTCTGGGAGTTGAAGGCCAAAACATCTGGGGACCCACAGGTTGAGAACCACTGCACTAGAACATCTATATTTATTTTAAATCTAGTTTCTGCCTCCTGCAGAATTCTGGGGTTCATAATTTAGTGAGGCCCAGGACCTTTCTGGCTGAACATTTTAAAGGCCCCTCCTTTAAACTACAAGTCCCAGAATTCTGCAGGAGACAGTAAACAGATGCTGTAGTGTGATGAAGTCTGAAGACTGTAGTCATCTACCAGCCTCTTGTCCCAAGAATCCATTCAGTCTTCACTGAGTGGAGACCTTCTGGTGAAAAGGTGATGGTGGACAATTTCAATGAAAACCAGAGTTTGGATCTGCTGCAAACAAACAAACAAACAAACAAACAAAGAAAAGAGGATCCTTACTCACCACTAGTGGCTGTTTCTGAATGGATTGTTGTTCATGTGTGCCTTCATGTTTCTGACTTATGGCGAACCTATCATGGGGTTTTCTTGGCAAACTTTGTTGAGAGGGGACTTGACTTTGCCTCCCTCAGAGTCTGAGAGAGTGTGACATGCCCAATGACAGCCAGTGGGTTTCCATGGCCAAGCGGGGATTCAGATGGATATCACAGGCCAAAACAAGCTGTGAGGTGATTACGGTAGGGAAAGGAAGTTAATGTATGCTACGTATTGCTGTGTCAGGGAGAGATTTTCATTCAGAGCCACTTTTGATCAGTGCTGCTGTTATTGACCAAAGACCCCTAGCAATCTTCTAGAGGCTGTCACTGAACAGAGACCAGATGACTCCACAGTGGGGCCAAACGTAATTGCTTTCTGCTCAGAGGTGCTGGGAGTTAAATCAGTCTTGCTAGTCAGTCTATAAAAGTTACGGGGCTATAAAAATATTTTTATGAGCTCTTCTGTCCACAGATACCTGGGTTGGTAATGCATAACACACCAATGGCTTAATTTTTTTCCTTAAAAAAACTTTCAACTTTCTACTTACAAGACCTTCTCTGCCTGATCACGCGAGTTAATTTTTATTTGGCAGTTGTTGTTTGCAGGAACGTCTGAGTCCTGTGTGAGCCAGTCAATACTGTGTTGGGTTTGTATATGAGCAATCTAACATTAAGCTTATCACTGGCTGACTTGCCTTTCTGAGCTGATGGAAGGAAAGAGCTGAGAAAGGAAGGCCACATACACTATTATCCTTAGAGGAAGGGTGCCATAAAAATATACTGGGGAAATAATAGTTGCACAGACATTCATTTGGGAGAAAGATGTGGTATGCATCATGCTTTCTTGTGCTGTTTCCACGTAGCCTATTATCTGTAGACATTTAAGGAAGGGGAGACATAGAGATGAAAAGCTTGTAGCTTATTGGTTTCTCTGAGACAGACAACCCGGCAGTGACAGGAAAATCCCATACATGGAACTCCAGCATTAGTAGGTTATAATTTTTAGCTTTCTTTACCAAGCTCCTTTTGGATACATACAGGTACATGGAGATGTATGAACAAGCCATGTTCAGAGGTCTAAATAATACATATAATTATATGCAGCTTATTTTCCAAGAACAAATAACTTTTAGACTTTTTTTAAAACAAACATGCTCTCTTGTATTATGAAAGCAAGTTGATACGGGCCAACATGACCTTGTTATTTCCATGTTTTATAAGGAATTCAATAACAACAACAATAATGCTTTCTTAGTGATAGAAGGACTACTTTTATTTCTGGATTGACTCAACAAAACATATTTTTGAGGTTTACTAGGAAATGTTGCAACTCTGAATTCTCATCTCATGATTCCTTAGTTAGAGCTTGATTCATTGAAAAATATACATGCTGTTTATAGATAATTTTCTCTCACTTGACTCAAAAACACGGATTACTTTTTATACTTAAATAATATACAATTTCTTGGAGTAAATTCAAAGCTTGTGAAATTTGCACTAGAAATGCGAGTCTTTCTTCTTTGTAACAACAGAGCAAGTGTGGTATTTGCAATTATGCCAAATTGCATTTATAACGCACCTTTGACCGCCTCACTACACTCTGCCCATTAATCCATCTCCACCGGGACTACTTCTAACATCCAAACCCCAACGTAGCTTCAATCAGCTGCCTTTAGAAAATCAAACCGCTGCCAGATGATTCCTTATGTACCTTCCAAGTCTGGGATTTCTCCACCCTCACCCTCAAAAACTACTTACCATTTATCATTGAACTAAGGAAATATACAGCTTTCAAAAACACATTCTGTGCACCCCGTGTCTAAGCTCAAGAAGTCTGTACCTTTGGGCTTTTATGTATATTTTTCATGTGGCAATGAAATTTTAGGCCTCTGGGGAATTGTTGCTTAAAATGATTAGATATAATTATTTCTCACTGCAAATCCTAAGAGACCCAAGGATATGGGATAAAAGCACAGTGCAAACACATACACACACAAATATTTGCATAACATGTCTTTAAACATATAATAATTTCTAATTTTATTTATATATCGCCCCCATTGGTACTTATCGTGAAAGAATACAACAAGCAATAATGCAGTAACATTTCTTCCATGAAATAATATGTTTTAACAAGGGGAAAGAAGAAGAGAGAGAAGAAAGATTTTGTTATTAGGAGCCATGAGTGTGTCTCCTGACAAAAATGCCTGGGTAATTTACAGTATTGCTCTGCTTTTTAAAATGTGTGATGCTGCCATATACCCACGGAGAAAAGTGACTTAGACATTTTTAATTATATTTTCAGTTGTCTTGGATGACAGATTTTAAAATTCACATGTTAATGTCATCCAGATCATTGTCTAACCATCTGATGAGACCATGATTGGATTGTATTTAGTGGCCAAAAGGAGCAGGAGATGAAAGTCCAGAATGGATGCATAAGGCTGGGATAAATTTAAAGGATAAACAACAAGACAATTTTAAGCTGTTTTTCGTTATTGTACTTCCAAGCTCCTGCTGGATTGAAATCGAAATATATAATGAAACAATAAATGCATTGTTTCAAGGCATCCAAAAGTCAGATTGAGAAATGTTCCTCTATAGAAAGTTGTGTTGATCTAGAAAGGGTGTTATTTTAAAAATAAAATACAATATAGTAGTATATAGCTTTGCCTCTGAATATTTTGCCAGTAGAGCAAGCTACTGGTTGTTGCATAGCTATATAGCGAATGGAATCTTTCTCCCTGTATCTGTTTTCAAGGAGAAGCTGCTGAGCATTTCAGAGAAGGACTTTATAATTAGCTATGCCTTAGCTCACGTCAGGGGATGTACACAGTGCCATCTGCTCTGGATTTTAGTCTGAACTTTAAAAGAGCTGTCCCCAAAATAGGTTCATTACCTTAGCTAGCTCCTTCAAAGTGCTGACTAAAAACGGATTCACCATTGACCTGGAAACCAGCAGCCGCCTCTGGCAGATGACCTGGGAAACCCTTTCTAACTTGATCTTTTTGTATCTCTACTAATCACATCATTGACCTGGAAGTACCCAATCAAACTATATCTGGCAGCTTTTCAGGAGAGCAAAGAGTTCCTGAAAGCATTCTCCCTAAAACATTCTTCACTTTCTCGCATTTTTCTTCCCTTTATGAATGTGTTTATCACTGCAGACATTTCTTCTTCTCTGTCTCTCTTTCGATCTTATTGTCTTGCATCGGACCATTCCACATTTACCACCAACTGATTTCAAACCATCAAGGAGGGAGGTTTTATAACATTTTATTTTCTATCAAAGGAAATTTAAATAAAACATTCTTTCTGTATTTCTCTTTCATCCTAGTAAGTCTATCTATGGTCAGGTAACACAATGGATTTTCTTTCAGTGGGCTGCTGGTGGTAAACACAATAGTTCTTATCGTTTACCAAGGAATTTCCCAGCCAGCTTGATTGATGCATAATACTCAACCGATACATAATAATATACTGCTTTCCACTTTAAAAGACCCGAAATGGTTTGCAGCACATTATAAAATAACAGAACATTATAAACACATAGCATTTTTTAAATTGTAGGGTTTCATAGAGCAAGCATTGAACAACGTAAACAGGTAAATGGTTGGGAAAAGGTGGGATAAAGCAAGTCAGTATTTATTATGTGTCAAAAGTACACAATTTTTGTTATGTGACATATTGGAAAGCAGGGCTATGTCGCATGGAATGGAGATATAGAATTAACTATGCCACAAATATCAAGCGCAAGGCCCTTGGGCTAAATCCGGCTCTCTGCATCATTTCATGTGGCCTGTGAGGCTTTCAGTGCCAGGACAATATAGTTACATTTATACAGTCTAACAATTAGAAAACCACTCTTTGAAGGCAGCCATAAGGCTGATGTGGCCTTCGGTGAAAATTAGTTTGACACCTCTGATCCATATCATGTGAACTTCTTGACTGTGTGACGGAGGGATGCACCTTTCTTAGGACTAAAAGGAACATCCCAAAGTGAACCAGCATAACTCTTATGTCTAGTTGTTACACAAATCAAAAACACAGATGATATCAGTTTGCCCCTCTGTTAACTTTGATCAGCTTTTATGAAAACCTTTCAGTTATTCTGAATACATTGTCAGTTGCCAGCCTCATCAAAACATTTGAGATAAGCATTTTTAAATGTGGATCCTACTTTTATATCATAAAATTGTACTCAGGATAGCTAACAACCATACATTTATGATAGAACAAACATAAAATATAGTTTAAAAAGCACAAAATTACAAAGTACTATTCAAAATCTCTTTCAGAACTTGTAAAAGTGTTGATACCTTCACATGAAGATAAATCTCAGTGTGTAGCAAAAATATGATCTATGAAAAATATGATCACAATGCCCAGTGGCCACCTAATGTATTTAATATACTGTCATTTATCTTTTGCCTCCTTAAACTGTCTTCTGAGCAGATTGATGCATTGATGTAAGTGTAAGGAGAAGCAAAATGAAATAAAGCATTTTAAAAACTCATATGATGAGACCAGTGTCATCAAAGCAAAAATACAGGACAGGTAAACATATCACATAGGCAAACTGTCTCCTCTATAGCCATACTTTTTCATATATATAGCAATAAAAACTTGCTAGTCTAGAATAGTGGGCAAAATACATTTTAAATCAGAAACCTGTTCAGTTTGAATATTATACCATCCCCAAACATGGTGTAGCCCTACATTTTCAGTATGGAAATAATACATGCCTACCTCATAAGGAGGTTATTAACATTTATTAAATTATTCTGAATGGGAAAGGTTTGAAACATTAATTAGTCTCATATTATTGTGATATGAGAAAATTGCAAGGGGAACAAGTATATTCCAAGCAGAAATAGCTTCCATTTGCCCCACGTAGATTTTGACATTTCCTTCTGGTCAACAAGTGTATCTTGGAGCATGAAGTAGTCATGTTAAGAATTTATAATGGATCACTGCTATACACATTCATATAATATTGTTGTTGTACACATTCAAGTCATTTCCAACCTTTGGCATCTCTTGCCACAGGGTTTTCTTGGCAAGATTTGTTTAGAGGAGGTTTGCCTTTGCCTTCCTCTGAGGCTGAGGCAGTATCACTTGCCCAGCATGGCCCATGGCCTGCTCTCCTGAGTCATAGTCCAGCATTCAGATTACTACACCACATTGGCTCTATTTGTATAATAGCACATCTGAATTATGTAAATGTTAACACATTGTTCAATCTTAGTGGGCACTTAAGAGTCTTGGTAGTCAACCAGGTATAATTTTCAGAGGTGTTTAACAACAAAACTAAACCAAACAATGCATACCTTATAAATATGAATTTCCCTTCTGATGACCTCTTCCCTCCCTATTCCAACTTGTGATGTAGAACCTTTTCTCATGATCATCTGAATCTGCAGCAGCTGTAGGAAGAAGCCGCTGGTTATACTGGCTTGTAGGCAAATATTCTGAGCTTGTATTGAAATAATCATTTCAAACTGCCAGCACTTGGGTTTGGCCTGCTGGGTTTGGCCTGCTGCCACTACCTCATTTGGCGTACCAGAGCCAAATCCTATACATTCCACTTGCACGGAATTGAATGTCATGACTGCCTTCCTCATAGACTGATACTGCCAGGGTGCAGAAGAAGAAGCTGGTGTGTCTGTGTCTGTGCACTTCTCTTCAAAAGCTTGAAGTCTTGTATGGATGTAATCGTGTTAGCCAATCCCATCCCTTTGAGCAAAAAGTGGACTTGAAGCCATGCTATATGTGCCTTCAAATTGACTCTGACTTATGGTGACTCTCTCAGATCAAGATTTCTTCGGAGGGGGTCACCATTGCTTTCTTCTTATACTGTATGGACTTGCCCAAGATCACCCAATGGGCAGATGCAGTGGTAAAGTGACTGTAGATGTTAAGATGGGATGGAGGGATAAGAACCATCTCCAGCATATTGGAAACAAGGAGGGCAGCTTTCACTGTTTTGCCCTTCCACTGCTGCATTTTACTCCAAAAAGGGATTATAATGGACTCTCGTGCCAGTATTCGTCCCCAGTATAGATGTGGTTCCACACATTAAAGGCCCATCCAGGTCATGGCATAATGCTCAATACCGTAATATCAGTTGCAATCGAAACGAACCCACATGTAAACCAAAGGATCCCCAACTGGTGCTTTGTAGCCCAGATGGAAGGAGACGAAAAATGAGAATGTGGTAATAATGCACACCACAACAATCCATAACCTACAAGCTCAGGGTAATAAAAGAACAAAGTCATTTTTAAGCAGTGAGAAAGGGATATAGGTAGACTGGGAAGAAAGTAGTAAAAACTGTTCAGTGAAAAGTAGTCATAGCTAGAGAAAAGTGGATATGGTCCTTGTTCAGTACCTGGGGGTAAATGATGCAAGGAATTGCTGATTAGCTGCTCTAAAGAGCAGGAAAAAGGGTCTCATAAGTCTGTGAAGGTTTTTTTTTAAAACATTGCAATATTAGCTTTTATTATATTCTAGCACCTATAATAATCAGAGAGATTATAATCTAGCACTTAGTATAATCATCCTGTAAAGGGGAAACTTTGTTGTGCAGTGGAGAGTGCCTAGAAATTATTGTCCACGGACAGCATACTGTAAATCTAGCTAGTCATTGCATTGTGTCTTGCTGATAAACCAGTCTTCCTTTCTTTTTTCCTTCCTTCTAATATCAACTCTATTTTAATAGGAAGCTTGGAAGTATAGATGTTACAGAAAGTGTCAAAGGCATTCCAGGGCTATTTGCAGCTTCTAATCAACCAGATGTGTTTGGAGGGTAGGGCCATAGGATCACATTTCAGGCCTTGGATTTGAAACTGCTTGAAATAACAAAGGAAATATCCTGCAGCTGAAGAAAACTTCAGCATTCACTGACAACTCACAGAAAAAACTTTCCCAAATTGCTCTCTAGGAGCAATTTTGCTCATGTAGCATATTTCAGTACTTGCTGATAGGGAACTAAATCTTTCACTAAAGTTAATAGAAATTTTTCCTGAGTAAGGACTTCACCACTGAATTCTCAGAATCATACTTCTTTCCGTTCTCGCAATTAGTTGCTATGCATTTGGTCAGTGAGGCAATGATTCTGCTCCTGTGTAATCCAGCAGCAAATCTCTTACATTGCTCTTTACCCTGTTGTTATTTATATTTGTGTTAACTTTGATTACATTGAACAAATTCAGGGGTAGCTGTGTTGCCCATACAGCAAAATAAAACAAAATTCACAAAAGAGTGATAACTTTATTGGCCAACCAAAAATGCCCAAAATTTATCATGGAGCCTTTTGAAGCCCCACTGACTTCTTCAGCAGGCAAAAGATGCTAAAAATATACAGCAGAAGAAAAGGAAAGTGACAGAGTTGGAATTACTTTACTGTTACTAAGAGAGTGTAAATGTTACTGCCCTTTGTTCAAGAGGGAAGTGATCTTTGCCTGCATTGAGATCCTTTCAAATCAAATGTACAAGAGAAACAACCTCATACAAAATGAAGGTCTGTGATTAAAACACCATCACTTTTCTTTTCTTGAACCTAAGGAAAGGCTGAAGCACTGTGTCGTCTCCTAGCCCCTCTGTATCATCCACTCACTGTTACTGAACTGAATCCCCAAGTCCTTCCTTTCTCAGCTTCTGATAGAACACGCTTTTGACTACAAGTGCTGTACATATTTAGCCATGGCTGTTCTGTGTCTATCCTGCTAAAATGCAACCAGTGACTATGAAGACACAAAGAAAGAATTGTTTCCAGTTAACTGTAAGAACTAGTTATGCCTACAAAAGCACGCCACTTACACGGATTGTTCCCAACCTAGATAACGGCAACTGTAAAATCTTGATTTATAAAGTATTAGAATTAGTCATAATATTAAATTAGGTGTCGTTACCCAATGATTTTGGAATCTTGGGTTTATCTGAGGTTTACAATTCAGGAGCTCATGAAAGACGATATTGTTGTAGTGTAATAATTTTCTTCATGTGAAGCATGGAGAAACACTTAAAATCACGAGCTGCATGATGGAACAGAACTGGGAAGACTCAATCATTAAGTAACTGTATCCTTGTTTATGGTCAGATGCCCTTAATTCAATAAAGGACAAACAAGAGACAACACAATATATGTGAGAGGCTCTGTAGAGCTGTAAATAAATGAGGTATTCATCTAACTTTGTTGCAGGCATCAGTTGCCCACTGAAACTGCCCGTTTCTCTCCTGAGACATTATTTCTCCCCTTTATTTGTTACTTCGGTGAGATTTAAAGATGTCTAAGAATGCCACTCACTAAATGCAAATTATTATTTTTTAAACTCAATTGTTTATTTGAGGAATTTCCACACCACCCTTCCTTCCCCCCCTCCCCCCCCCCAACAGTTGCATAGTTGTTCCTTTGATGTTGCAGGAAATCTATAGACATATTTTCTCAGTAAAGGAATTTAAGAAAATGCAGTCTTACTAGCTT